>NW_027396178.1:0-42173 GCF_047715535.1 Aspergillus foveolatus | reverse complement strand
TAGTTAAACTGCAGTCTTTAGATAGCCTGAGCACTTATAATAATGCAGTATGCTAGATAAGTCTGCACGGGCAACCCGAGATAACGCGTCTGATATCTTTTACAATAATTGGCTAATTGATCTCTTAGCCCCATATCTGATGATCTCTTATTAGTTAGTCTAATGGGCCGGCCCACTGGCCTTCAAAATTCGAGCAAAGGCGTCCCCCCCCAATTTTTTTATCGAATCTATAACTTTTTTCTTGCCCTTCTGCGTGTACTCTAAAACAAATACCCTCCTTCCCGCGCCTAGATTATAGAATAAAAAGCTTTTATTGATAGATTAGACTATTCTTTATGATAAAAACTGAGAACCTATACAAAATAAATGATACTTATTAAAATGTCAAAAACTAATACTTAAAGCAGAAGGATATGTTCAATCATTAGCATGTAGGTAGTTATATATTTCTGTGTTAGGGAAGAGTAAGCAAGTTGTAATATATTCTGTAATTTGCATATTATTAGCTTGATAATAGCAACTAAATAACGGGAGAAGGCTCATTAACTTTAATTCTTACATGTTAACTGATTTCTTTATTCTTGATACTTGTAAAGTCAATACATCAAGATACAACCAGGAAATACATAAATATGCATATCAAATGTTTGTTCTGTTTGTCCACCCACGGGTGACCCTCTTACCCACGCGGGTCACCCATGGCCAACCCTCACCCACCCGTGGGTGAGAGGTCCTCACCCATCACCCACCCATCGAGGGTGAATGGGTGACCCGTCGCGGGCCACCCACGGGTAATGCCGAGGTCTAATGATGTTTATCTTAGAAATGTATACTTAATTACAAACTGAATACTCGAAAAATACCAGAAATAATGCATAATCTACGGAGTCCCGTTTAGGCACTGATTCTTGGCGTGTTTGGTATGTTTAAGATCGTATGATAATCGGCGGGTACCCATAGAGCTGAACTTGAGGATCGTTATCCGCAACCTGCGGATAGTTGGATCCTAACATAGGATCGTTGTCGTACGATAATCAGCGGGTAAGGATCGGATCCGCCGACCCTGCGGATCCTGCCGCAGCCTAACTAGGAGTAACTTCGATGAGCATCAACTATAAATACACACTGATCAAACGATCTCAATATTGATCCGATTGCATAGCGGGGTGGTGCAAACGGAGACACCTTGCACCCCTGGGTCTATGAGATATCCGACATAGTGCTGGCAAGCTTGTCAAAGCCAGAACATGCGTATATTACTGATATTATTCAGCATATTATAAGTTACGTCATGAGTCAGGCTAGATTGGGTTAATCTAGCGAGAATTATGCTAGTGCGGATAGTAACGAGATATCCATATCGTATCCGCGTGGACTTGGATGTGGATAAATATAGCAACTCAGGTAACTGGTATCCGCATGGATACTATATGGATAGCATTTGCTATCTGATATCCGCGGATATGTCGCAGTCTATAATGTACTAGCATAATTTATGTAGATTCTCTCTGCATTTTTTTGTATTCCCTTGTCACAGGCTTAAAAATCTTATTGGTATGTTATCCTGCTGTTAATACATTGACATTACTATTAAATTATGAGTATATCTATTTTACTAATAGCCACTCCCATATCTATTCAGTTAGCCAAGAGTTGGTCTTTGTAGCATTAACAAGTAGTATTGGACTAAAATAATATGCTAAATAGCGCAATAGTCACTATATTTGATTGATAAAGCTGCCCTTCTAGTATAATCAGTGTCACAGGCTATGGCCTGGATCTTGGTTATCGGCCATGCCCTCAACCTGGTTCTAAGTAAGGTCTCTGCAACATCAGTGTACAGCCTCGGAATTGCGGCCTCGTAGGAAAAGAGATCCGTCGACATGCAAGTCCGGGAAGTCGGAAGTCTTGACGTATGATTGGGAAAGATTGGTAAAGGGGGGAGGATGATATCTGTGCTTCTATCTCTTGTTTCTTTCTCTAAGCTTGTGATACTCGTTTACACAAGACAGCCAGTTGAAAATAATACTGCCTACGCCCGTTACAGTAATAGGCTAGCTATAACCATAACCTTACTGCAGGGCGAGGTTATCAATATATCATAACCATTACCTCACCGCGCGGTTATGGTGATGGTTAACCGCGGCTAACCACAGGTAAGCCGCAGTCTACTCATGATGTTGCAAGTAGAATGGTGTCTTTAAACGGTTGTAGAAGGTGTGTCAAAGTAGGTGAGCTTAGGCTTATTCTTTCTAGACTAAGCATTAAAGTCATCTTTATGGTGTGGCGAGAAATCACATTGTCAGGGTAACAACAGAAATAGGAATTTAACCAATCAGATTATGGACAAGGAGTAACAGTCGTCAAGTGGCGTCTGTTACTTAGTAGGCTACATTCGTGTAGTTGATACAGTTTCCTTCTGCCCTTTCTCCTTGAAGCGTACATGCTTATCCACAACAGAAGATGCTCGCAGCCCACGGGAACATTCCGCCCGTTAGGTGGGTGTCACTGTTTATGCTGTAAATGGCTGCATTGGAGATGCTGACCATTTCGACGGCTACCAGAATCACACTTTCCGGTATAAGAGGAAGAACTACGCGGTCGATATTCCAAAGAACTCTATGAGCCTCAGCATCCAATATATTATCAAGATACTCCCGTGAGTCACTGGTGGATCAAGCTATCTACTGCGGAATCTCCCATTCCACATCCTCCCCTTGCCCCTCAACCCACGGAAAGCACGCATCCCACAACGCCCTAATCACCCCATCCCCAACCGCAAGCAACTCCATCCAAACCTCTTCATCCGCAACCTTCACCCAAATCATAAACGCCTGAAAAACAAAATCCGCAAGGCCAGGCCGCTCACCCTCGAAAAACGGCCCTCCCTTCTTCTTTCCCAGGCCCGGCCCTCGAAGCATCTGCACAATAGGCCCCATCTTCCTCTTCATCTCCTCGACCAATTTCCGGACCTGAGCCTCGTCAGTGGGGTAGACTTCCGAAAGCGGTTTACCCAGCATGTCCGGCGCCGAGCGGGTTCGGATGAAATATTCTCTACCCCGCGGGGAATCAAGGATATCAGCGATCCGCGGCACCGTGAGTGCGTATCCTGCGAAGATCACACTGCGCATTAACTCATTCACCGCGACAGCAAGCGCATAGCTTGCGTCCCCGTTCGGAAAGACGCTGGGATACTCTGGCGCAGGGTAGAGTTCTTCTAGGTACAGGGCGATGGGGAGGGAATCCATCATCGCGCCGGAGAAGTTCGATGTCGATTTTAGCGACGGATGGATGATTGCTGGAAGAGTATATGGTTTCGGG
Organism: Aspergillus foveolatus; assembly: GCF_047715535.1. NCBI lineage: Eukaryota > Fungi > Ascomycota > Eurotiomycetes > Eurotiales > Aspergillaceae > Aspergillus > Aspergillus foveolatus. The sequence continues at coordinate 38,852 of NW_027396178.1, read as the reverse complement.
GCTGTTCCTGGTGCATGTGCGGGGACAGAGAGGGATTGCAGGAGCGGTGCGATATCTGGGAGGGGGATGTAGCTTTGTGTGTAGGGGATGCGTTTGTAGTTCAGTGCAAGGCGGATTTTGAGGGTGTTGGGGGACCAGGATTTATTAGGGCCTGATTAGGGGTTAGTATTCGAGAAAGTACTAATTATTGATAGATGGGATGAGACAAACCTGGTAAGGCCGACAAGATGTCGAAGAACTGAACCGGTGTTGAGGCTGGCATGCTGGTGTGTTTGCCGGTCAAGTTGTTCGCTTGGACTCGCTGATTTCTCAGGGAGACCGTTGCATAGAATATATATGCTGTCGTTGGAAATTGTGGGCTGAGGCTGGATTCCTCAGCCGGTGTACAAATTTAGCATGATCTTGCCTTGTCCACGCATGAGAAGGCACATGATAGGCGTATATCTCGCTTTCTTTCGGTAGGTGAGATCCGTGCCCCGCAAAAGACAAGCCAATGCCAAGCCCCGCATCAAGACCCTGATTTTTATGGAGCGTCAGGCTAGACGTGATTACCTGCATTAACCGTCAAATAATATAAACGAATGAAGGTCTGCTTCTTTCGATCTAGCTCCATATGGTGGTTTAAATACATAAGGAATAATAGGCAATCTAGCCTAATACGGCAGCTTTAAGAGACATAAGATTTCAATCATGGAAATAGCAGAAAAGCCCAGCGGTCGCATAGGTTCTGGCTAGGAATGCGCATAATGGGCACAGGTTGGGCTGACACACCCTTTTGGCTTGACAGCCGTCACACTTTCACAGGACGTTTAGTACAGAGCCACATGGCTATAGCTTAAGATGCATTTACTGCTGGAAGAAGACGTTCCTTGCCTATTCTCCGGGAAATGATTCGAAACCGGGATTGAGGAGAGGAGAAGGGGGGCTGTGAGCTTAATCTCGGCCTCCCGGACCACGGATCGCGCGGGGATGCCCGCTATTATTGGGCGCTTGCCAGCTATTCTGCGGAGCCTGGAGTAGATACACTAGTCATTCTTGGTTGGGTTTTGTTGTTTGGAAATCTTCCCTATCTAGAACATCTACAGCTTCGCAGCAGGAGCCGCGTCTAACATATCGCTCATCTCTGATCTTGGGAACTCTGGGTTTGGCGTCGAGTCCAGCTGCTCAGGAGTGCGGTCCCACGACCATTTCCGCTGCAGGTGCGCCTCCAATTTGCCCTCCAGCATCTGTACAACATATTTGCCAATAATGGGGAAGAACTTGAACCCATGGAAGGATCCACACGTGGCAACATAGAGCCCTTTGGCGGCCGAATGCGGCGAAATAATAAAGTCACCTGTGGGGGTGAAGGCGTCCCTGAAGTCCCGTCAGCAGTGATCCTCCGCTGCACCAGGAGGGTGTCCGTTGCTCACCAGCAGATTCGGAATTTTTCCATCTCCCACGTCGCTGTTGGCGCGCCATAGAACATGCGAGCCGAGTAGCGCACATCATCTTGCAGCCTGCGCGAGACGTTCCACTGTGCGTAATCCTTGTCTGTGGGCGGTGCAGAGACAAATCGGCCGGGAAGCACTTCTTGCGTGTTGCTGAAGATGGTGCGACCCCACCATTTGAGCTGCTTCTCTGGCGTTGGGGGGAGAGTGCCGAGGAAGGGCCCTGCAATGGACATTAGCATATGCCTATTGTCGACTGGAAAAAGAGGCGCATGCCCTTGTCAGCAGAATACCCTTGAAACCCCACTGGCATTTTAGCAAACTTCTCGTACAACTTCTCGTCAAGCGTCACCATCCCGGTAGCGATGCCACCAGCAACGATCCTGGGCCCAGCGCGAAGGTCCTCTTTCCCCGTCGCAGCCGCCGTAAACTCCAGCAGCTTCGCAGTGAATGCGCCCGTCGAGAGAATCACATTGGAAGCCTTAATCTCCTCGCCGGTTGCTGTCTTGACTCCAGAGCAATCCCCATGCTTGTTAAACACCAGCGTCTCAACGTCCGCCTGCACATACTTTACGCCCAATTCGATCGCCTTCCTTGTAACAGCCCGCAGACAATCGCCTGCCGCAGCCCACCCACTTGTCTTATTAATCAGCACCTCCTTTGCATCTGTATAATCGGCCTGCTCAAACAAGCCCCCGTACATCGCGCGCGCCTCCTTGAGGGGAAACGCCGCAAGTTCGGCCTTGCGCCCGAGCTTCTTGTAGTTGCCCACGACGTCCTGCGCGTAGTCGTCACGACACACCCAGTAGACGCCCGTCTCGTGGAAGTACGGCTGCCACAGCGGATCATTGTTGAAGATATCCTGCGCCTCGAGCGCAAGTGCGCAGTAGGTGATGTCCGCGTAGTCAGCGCGGACGACCTTGTTCCAGTCCCAGGATGCAGCGACGCGGGAATCGGCGTCGAAGGCGTCGCGGTCGACGAGAGTTACGGACGAGTTGGGGTGCGCTTTGATCAGGTAGTAAGCGGTCGATACGCCGAAGATGCCTGCGCCAAGGATGAGGTAGGATTGCTGGCTTGTGCTCATTGTGGCGGGTTTCGTTTACTGTGGAGGGTGGTAGTGCGTCAGATGGACGCGTGAGTCGAGGGAGGAGATCAGGTCAAAATAGCTGAGCATATGCGGTTGGTGCGGGGAGAGTCCCGCTTCACCTACGGTACTTTTGCCCGGAAATGGCATACAGATCCTGACTTTGTGGGGATCGTGAGCGGTCAGTCAAGCGCAGGGCGGAATCGGAGTCGCTCTTATGGGGCAGAGACCATACTCCGGAGTAGTCAAATCAGACCATTTACATATTCTCCGCGGGAAACTCGAGATGGCGGCTTCCCCTCACTCCTCACGAGGACATAAGAGCCTCGCACTCGGAGCCATGGTCGATTGTTGCGTCCAAGACTGATACGTCGTCCGTATCTTGGCATTCGGGACTCCATTGCTCTCCTTTTCCATGACATCATCAGTGGAGTCGGTCTTGGCTGTGTCGATCCAGCATACAACGCTCCGTCAATCAATGATGGCAACTCCAAACTCTCAGTGTAAGGAGGCAGTCCATAAGCAAAAAGGCTGGCACTCTGAGCCCGCTTTTTTGCTTCTTCTCTGCTTGGAAGGTGGAATTCATGCTCCCTCATCCTTCCCTGGGTTCAGTCAAGGGCTCTTGCAGACCGGAGATGGGATACAATACCTGGGCCTCAAGTACGCCTCCGTAGCAGAACGCTTTGGCTGATCCCAAGCCTTGGGGATGCCAGCCTGTCCGCTGAGATTGACGCGTCTGAGCTGTATACGGTTGGCCGGTTGGCCGGTTTATCAGGTTTAGACCGGAAATAATAACGGATCGGCGCACTTTTTTACTATCCGGTTTCTAATCCGGTCAAACCGGCAGGCTCTCATCTTATCCGTTAACGGCAGACCGGCGAAAATTATATATAGTTCACCCGTGAGGCCCTGACCTAGCTCACTTTATTCTGGAATCTGGCCGCAGTGTAGGAGAATAAATACTTATGGTTGTCACGGGGGCAGCCTGAGCCTGCACCTTGATAATGGTATGCTATTCTCCATATGACAATGATGTGGATATCTAAGAAAGGCCTTGGAGTGGAATTTATGATTAGATATTATACTTCACAGCCTTCAGATACCACTTAAAAGCATTAGCATCCTCATAGTTTCTGCACTCATCGAATGCCTTCTGATCCCTATTGTAACGGGCGTAGGTAGTATTGTTTTCAACTAGCTGTCCTGTATACACGAATATCACAAGCTTAGAGAAACAAATAAAAGACAGAAACATGTACCCTCTCTCCTCCCTTTTATCAACCTTTCTGGACATACGTCAACACTTTTGACTTTTCCACCGTGGTTCAGACAGATGTAACCTTGTTTAGACCTTTGGTTGAGGGAATTGCCGATAACCAAGACCCAGGCCATAGCCTGTGACACCTATTACATCTCTGCCTGCACTAAAACACCTTTCAACTGCAACCTCTGATGCTGGGATTGCTAGGTAACCTCGTCCAGCAGCAGCCATTTGTGGGTATTCATCTTTATGAAGATTCTACCAATTGCACAGCCGATTTGGATCCTTTGTGTCATGTAATTTGACTCGGGGACTGTCAAAGTAACGATTAATATCAGACTGGATCTGCTCAGTCCAGGGCTCTAGCTTCTGAAGCAGCTGAGAGACAATATCTTTATACTTATCATGGTAATCTGTAAATAATGGCTCAGCTGGTTCGGACATATCCTTAGGACATTCTGGTGGATATTTTCGATAAAGCGTAGAGCATAGTTCATGCAGTATTAATCTGCTACTATCACCATCTGCTTGTAATATCTTAACAAGCATTTTACCCTTGATCCGAGGATCCAGTATAAGGGCAGTGTAATAGACATCAGAGACATCCATAAAAGTATAATACTTGTTATACTTCTGCATGCCTTCTCTTACTGCAATAGCAATATTATTGTCCAGGTTACTAAAGTCGCCTTTCTGTTCTGCGGCGTTGTCAAGTATATCGTGAAGGGTATAGTAAATTGGGACAGCGAGACTGATTTGAGGCTTCCTCTCTGAAATAAACAAGGTAAAGTTGCTAAATTTCAAGAGTACCTTTCAGATCTGGGACAGATATGACTATTCTGTTGTAGTAAATAGGGGGAACTTGGCCTGATATTTGAGGAAGATATCAATTTGGTGCTGTGCACGTAAACTACTATCAAGTTTTTGATAGGTAGAGTTCCAGCGTGTATCAACATCATGTCACGGGCGTAGGAAGTATTGTTTTCAACTAGCTGTCCTGTATTCACGAATATCACAAGCTTAGAGAAGCAAATGAAAGACAGAAACATGAACCCTCTCTCCTCCCTTTTATCAACTTTTCTGGACATACGTCAACACTTTTGACTTTTCCGTACCTTGGTTCAGACAGATGTAACCTTGTTTAGACCTTTGGTTGAGGGCATTGCCGATAACCAAGACCCAGGCCATAGCCTGTGACACATCATACTCAATAAACTTATCTGGAAGACCTTCTAGCTTGCAAGTTTCCTTCTAATTCCGCCATCTCTGAGGGCTTCGATGAATCCAAAGTGAGAAGACATGAAGCTTTTCCAGAGCTGACTGGGTTGTAAAAGGTTTCCTACTTTGTAGGCTATCACACGCAGTAGAAGCATCCTCAGTATTGCCTGATCTTAATGCTCTGAGGATATCCTTTATAATCAGGTTCAAAATATGGGCAAGACAGCGGACATAGCTCTCTAGACCCTGAAATAATGGAGGAGAACTAAGTCTCTTCTTTAGGCTTTCATGTAGTTTATAGGCCAATGCTTCATTATTACTAGCATTATTGCCAGTAATAGCTATAAGCTTGGACTCAAGGTGTAATTCCACAAGAAGGGCTTCAACTGCAGCAGCAAGATTCTCTCCACTATGGATACCATGGAGTTCAGTAAAGTCAAGGATCCTTTCCTTGTATTTGAAGTCCTCGGTAAGCCAATGGCCAATAATCCCAAGAATAGGAAGGTGATTCTTGCTTGTCCAAACATCCAGAGATACGGCAATTGTTTTGCATTTTGTCACTGGCTTGCATTTCAAATCATAGCATTGTACAGTGAACTGATCCATAAGCCGCTGCCAAACTGTGAATCATGATGAAAATAGAAGCTTGATTCCTGGTATATCATAGAAGATTTGCCGGAATTCTGGGGATTTAATAGCAGTAAATGCTTGTTTCTGCTTGACAATCCATTGAAGAATATTCTTCTTAAGGACTTGTTGACGGGAAAGGCCAGCATGCTCACTGAGTAGACTTGTAACCAGCACGGGTGAAGGCAGGGAGCCGTACTGGTATGGTGAAAACGGCAGAAGATTGTGCCTGCGTGGACAAGACAACGGCGTGCGGTCTGGGGATTGGCCTTCATCTAGTGCGATAGTGATTGTCTAGCTTTCAAGGTATCTGTACGCGAAGCACGCCATCCAGTGCAAGCGTATAGTATCTTAAGTGGGTAGTAGCGGAGGATAAAGAGAGCGCGGTAGTAGCCATGGCCTATGGACAAGGCTCTTTCGGCGCTCTGGGACTGAGGCCGGGTTGGTTCGAGATGGGCGAATGTTGTGTCAAGGTCCCGCGAAGAGGCGGAAGTCGTTAGGGTGGGCGGCTTGTGACCTTGCATGGTTGTGAGGAGCCTGCTACCTCGGAGGGCGTTTCGCTCCTCGAGCCAGAAGGTAAAACATAAGAGCGTTTGCGACAGCTCTGAAACCTTTGCAATTTGGGACTTGGGGCCGTACACGTCACTGAGAAGTATCTTTAGACCTGGCGTAGGGTCTTCTCTATCTTATGGATTAGATGTCGCGACCAGTCGGGGACAACTGAAACATACGTGCTAAATAACGTCTCTTCCGTTCCTGAGCACTCCCTACCTTCCATAAATATATCTCACAAGGCATCTGTAAATCAATAGTCTCTCCTTGCAGCTCTGGGGGTACATCTAACAGAACGGCCACCATGGCATCGATTAGAATCAGTCGAGAGGCAATGATTGTTACCGAGCACTTTTTCGAACAGACCATAGAGTCATCGGCATACTCTATCCACAATACACTAATCTTCGACGGCCTTCCGCTCGGATCCAAGCGTGCCAATCATGAGGTTGGTCCATGAGCAGTTGATTTGGCGTGTGAGGAACACTAGCAGCATCTATAAAGACTAATATGAGAGTTGCTAGCCATGCGCGTTCTTTATCCAAAATCATGTGGTAATCTCTGTAGCCGCAGAACCACAAGCCTAGGTTGTATAAAAGCTCAGATCGAGCTAGTGATGTTATATCAGATCGTCGAAAATGTATTGACTATTCAAAGTTAGCAAGAGTTGCCGCCAAACCCACCTATTATGAATTCATAAGAGTAGGAATTGCTGTCCCCAGGAGCTCTAACAGCGCAGTAATGCATAGCAAAAGTCTGGCAAAGAAAATGACAGGTCGAACAGGTCGGTTCAGGTGGTGGGGTCGTCTTACTCAACGTCACCAGTGCAAACCCTGTGCAGCAGATCTAGTGATTTGATGTTAGCACTGCCCAATATCCAGTCATATAGAATCATCGTGTCGCAATTATTGGAGAGGAGCTTATTGGCCGACTCCAAGGCAAAGATAGCTGGCGAGTCCATGAACTAGTTGATAACTGCCTTGATGTAGGACGGTAGGCAGCCTGAAAGGTGGCGCTGGTATTGATAGTTGAAACGCCCCCTTCGTGCTTCTGGAGCCATACTTGGCCGGTCGACGGCTCAGTATTCACATTGCTAAAGCCCCAGGTGCGCAGGATCTTATCCCCCGACTTGGGTCCAGCACCAAATCCACGTCCGCGTCGTTGGTCAGCATACTGATCCAGTACGAGTTGGAGCCCGCAAAATAGTCTCTCACCCTATCAATGGTGAATTTTAGTCCGTTGGCCGAGAAGAATTTAGTTTATGAGGGGACAGATGTTGTGCTGGTTGTTGTGGTGGCTGTCCGTGTGGTGCTACTGGTCGTCGTAGTGAGGGTTGTGGAGGAACTGGTAGCAGTCCCTGTAGGGCAGACGAGTATCTTACTGCATCACATCTGGGGATATTCTATACACGGCAAGTACTGGCTATACCACTAAATTTAGTACATGCGAATATAACCCGAGACACAGGTGGTGGCTCCTGACCAGTTGTTTCTTCCGCATTGCCATACGCGCCACTCTGCGCGGTGGCAGCACCCAGCAAAGAGATGAGAGGGAGCGCTTCTTGTCTTCATGTTAATGGCTGCGGCGAAGAGCATGTATCGCGGACAAGACGGTAAATAGCCCGACCTAATATTTATATGTGAATACCACCGTTTCCGTCTCGGATCTCCACGACGAATTGGACGACCTTACAAGCAGGACATTCCTGCAGTGCCTTCTGGTCACGCAAGTACATTATCGGCTCGGGTAGTGCAATCTCCAATCTCCCTTCTGCAAGGCAATCACCGTCCCGAGGATTGAGTGGCTGGATATCGAACCATGCCCAGGCCGTGCTCTCGTAGCCTTACCTCTTCCGGCGACCCAGTTCAGCATACCTGGGTAGCTGTCAAATCACTCGAGCTTGTGATCGAGCAACCGCTAATTAAGAGAGACACATTGCGGAGGATAGCACCAAGTCGAACTATAATGGCAGTACCTTGCCAAGATGCAGTTCCGTGCTCGTTTGGAATAGTTTCAACCCACATTAGGCATACCCCAGACTCAATCCCGCAATGCCCTCAAATGATGAGGTTAGATAAATCCCTTGTAGTAAGTCGAGGAGACGTCCGGGCCTGCCGTCATTCCCTGCAGCTGCTTTTGGCTTCCAGCGGGCAAGTTGATGGTGTTCACGCTTTTCTAATCAGGCAACCTCGGCTTGCCTGAGCCCACTTTACTTGGGTTCCAGGCTCCTGTAATTGAACGCACCACCTCATTCGTCTTTCGGGATATACCTGATCGCTTTCCATTGGCACTCCACAAGCGAGCGTCTTGATAGCGCCTGCGGTCTATTGCCTAGGAGAATGAGTGATTGAACAGTACCATTCACCCGTAAAAGCGCCATATTTCTTTCCCATTACCGGGCCAGAATTCTGTCCCGAGCTACCTGCTGCAGATTGGTGTATCTAGTCGAGTAAAGGACTTGGTACTTGTACCTTGCCCAACACGATCTTTTCCTCAGCGCTCAAATGAGCTCTGAACTCTTCATCCCACAATCACCATTGCATGTCCCGCTATGAAGCACGTGCAGCAAAGAGACTCCTGTTCTCTAACTCCACGGCCAGCGAATGATGGTATTGCTCCTGGCCGCCATGAGCTTTTAGCCGTATCTAAAAATGCCTCTCGCTGCCCTCATTTTCGGTCGCGCATACAGTACATACAGTAGTACTATATATATAGCAGCATTGAGGCAAGATTATCCTCCGTTCCCATGTCCCTCCATTCAGTATGTCCGATATTTTTCCTTAATAGGGAACTCCAACACTTCTATCTCTGTTTTGGTTTCGTCTTGGTGTTTACCCATCGACAGGTGGAAAAATAGGGACTGCCGTGTGTGACAGGCTGTGTTCACAGGCAACATTGCACGAATAATGAGGTTGAAAATTCATGAATCGGACCACCGATTGCACCGGTAGGGAAAACGATTAGAGCAAGGGGAGAAGGTGTATTCTGGACATGGTAGCATGTAAGTTGCGATATGATAACTCGCAATCTCGGAAATTAACGCATATTGCTATTGTTGCAATACAAATTGAAGCGGTGTACAGGAATTATTTATTTACCAATGTTCTAATTGAAAGTGATGTCCCAATAATCAATCTTGAAGTGTTCAGCAAGGCCCCATTATAAATATATGCAGCGCGGCGAATACTTGGAATTTTGCCATTTCTAAGAGTTCTTATAACAAGTCAAAGCCTTCCTTTTTGCTCCACCAGTGATAGCTTGAATATCAGTATTAGTTAACGCGTCAAAACTCGATGAGGCGACTGACCAGGATAAGCTATGGGTGGGATGGTTTATGCAAGGAACTCGGGGAGCGGAACAACGGAGACTTTTTACCAGGTACTGGAGACGGTGGTATTACGCCGAAAATAGATTCTGACAAATTGATATCAGGGCAACACCAAATGAAAATGATCGCGCTTTTGACAGATGAGCTTCCTTCTCTTCATATCCTTCATGAATTTAATTCTCTTTCTCGTCAGTGAACCTCCTCGCCATCACTACGGCCAAGTAACGGTCAAGCCTAGCGACAATGACCGCCCCGTCGTTAGAAGGGCAGGAAACTGCAGCGCATCATTCCGAAATTTCACCAATGAGGCATGGTGTTGGTAAGTAGCTTTCTAGATATCCTACACCAGTTGGAGAGCTCTGCATGCGATGACTAACCCATACAGACTCAGGTCTAGGTTCTGCACAGACTGCGAACGATGAATACGTGTACATTGCCGATGGCTACCACATGGTTCGGCGGATCATCTTCATCATGACAGTGTGTTCATCCATGTTTACAAACCAGTTGGGCCTATGCAACACTCTCACGACGCCCGAAATAATCGGAGAATCCTTTGGTGTCACCGATCCTGGTAAACTCTCGTGGACAATCTCTGGCTACGGCTTGACTCTAGGCACATTCATCTTGATCGGAGGACGTTTGGGTGACGAGTTTGGCAACAAGGCAATATTCATCATCGGTATGGGCTGGCTTGCCTTGACCAGCATGATGGCAGGAGTGTCTGTCTACTCCAGCTACCCCGTCTACATACTTGCTCGTATTCTGCAGGGCCTTGGTCCCGCCTTGACTGTGCCTAATGCACTAGCTATCATGGGCAAATGCTTCTCACAGGGTCCTCGAAACATGGGGTTCGCATGGTTTGCTGCATCAGCTCCTGTCGGTGCGATGGCAGGTCTCCTCTTTGGGCCCCTCTTTGCCATGGCTTGGTGGCCATGGATCTACTGGAGTCAGGCTTTGGGGGTTGCTTTGCTCTTTGTCATCTCTCTCGTCGCAATTCCAAGCATGCCTGTAGAGGGTGAGCGAAAGCGACGAACGATTCGCGAAATTTTGAACCGAGTTGATATTCTGGGAGGTGCAAGCGGTGTGACAGCACTGGTTCTGTTCAACTTCGCCTGGAATCAGAGCCTGGTCACTACGTGGGATGAACCTTACGTCTATGTATGCCTGATCCTAAGTTTCTTTTTTCTAGCGGCGTTCTTTTACATCGAACTTCGTCTAGCTCGTTATCCAATCCTACCTGTCGCTGTCCTCACTTCTGACATTGCTTTCGTCTTTGGTTGTACAGCAGCGGGCTGGTCCACATTCGGTATCTGGGTAAGTACTGATCTTTGCCCCGAAATTATGTCAAACTAATGATGTATCTAGCTATTCTACGTCATCCGAATATGTCTCAACATCGGTGGCCAAACTCCCATTCAACTGGCTGCATGGCTTTCTCCTATCCTCGTCACCGGCATATCAACAGCATTGATTGTTGGCAAGATAATCAACAAGGTTCCAGCCTCATCCATCATGTTCTTTGCAATGCTTTGCTACTTCCTGACTTCCCTTCTCATGGCCTTGCGGCCCGTACACTCAACGTACTGGACCTACTTCTTTTTCGCCACTGTCATCGCCACCTTTGCAATGGATTCATCGTTGCCTGCTGCCACGATCATCTTCTCTAACGCCGTGCCTCGACAGTACCAGGGCATGGGGTCTAGTGTGATCATGACGATTGTTGTCTACAGTATATCGCTAGGTCTTGGTTTCGCTGGTACCATTGAACTTCAGATCAACAATGGCGGGCATACTAAGGCAGACTTGCTTCATGGCTACCGGGGTACTCTCTGGTTTTCGGTAGGGTTGACAGCGTTCGGCACTGTACTCTCCCTTATCTTTCTACTCAAAGACCATCGAAGACGAAAGGTGCCCAAGAATCAAGTGAAAGAAGAAAGGGCTGGTCCAACTGGGGTTTGACTGTTGAAGGGTTAAAGGTTGACAACTTCTCGATTATTCATTGAAACTCCGAAAACCCACCATAATCAAAGGATTTTTATTGCAAATAGGATTATACAACGGGTATTTAGACTGGCAGTACTTCGGAAAACAATTACAACGTACTCTGTCAAGAAGACCCTGAACTGTGGCCTTTTATCTGTATTCAATTGTCTTCAATTATCAAACACCAGTAACGTGTTGTCTATCATCTAGCGTGACATTTTATCATCTATAACGTGTCATCTATCATTTGTCACCGAAACTCCGTCATACAGTCTGATCTTCCCGTTACCATAGATTCTTGGTTGATTTCATTAATTGGTTCGTAAAGCATCTTGTACAGAAGCAGAATTTGGCTCTCGGTCCCGGCCCGAGTAAAGACGATGCCAGTATTTTTAGATAAGGGTCAAAAGGGAGACTATTATATCGCACATGAAGTAATCAGCCATGTGTGCCGTCATGCCTGGAATGCTGAAGTAAAGTCAGGATACACAGCACTGTCGAGGACAGAAGCCTCCGCTGACGAGCATGAATTGTTTTTTAGAAACAAAAAAAGCTCAAAGGTTTGGCGTTGTGGTGCTCGCTAGCGAGGTCTTAACAGAGACGGAGAATTTGTGTAGTAGTGCCTCCCAAGTTAGGCGCTATAGGAGTGATGTTACTGTGTCCAGTTTCTGGCCGGGGTCTGACTCTAGTCTGTGCGTGCCTGGAAATCGACTGGGCATTTGGCCTTGTCGATTCTTGATGTATATATGGTCGTAGCCTACTTCAATTCTTAGCGGAATATGGCTTGTGTGTCCGTATAAGCTAGCCTAGAACATGTGAATAAGCGAATGAGATAGGTGGCTTCTCTTGGTCTTAATGGCCTAAATTCACGGGGTACCCCAGACATTGACATCTGTGGCAGCCTGGAATAGAAGCAAGATACCATCTAGGCCAGCCCATAACTCTAACACTAACCCGGCACGCGGGCTCAGTTATGCGATGAGCGTTTCGGTCTCGAAAGTGTGGAAGTTACATCACGAAACCTCGACCCATTTACACTGACGCGGGTCGCCCTTATTGCGTCTCGGAAACTTGGAAAACAGAAATGTGTAGGGCGTGCACAGATCTTAATCCCCGGCTACGCACGGGCACGTATATCAAACCGGTATTCGATACGTCGGAATCGTACAATGAAGGAGTCCCCAAAATCGGCCATTGCATCTCTCATGAATAGTGACATTGAGACCGGAACCACTACACCATATAGCGTCGACGATGATGCGAAATCATCAGCGAGCTCTCTAACTACAAGCTCGGTGCTCGATAGCAGCGCTAAGCCTGACTACGACCTAGAAGTTTAAGATATCTGTCAGTCGACTTGACCTATAACCTCAATCGTACTGCAAGGCAGTCTTAAGACTGCTCCAAAGACTCTATTCCTTCTACCTGACGGATCGGGTTCGGCAACCTCATATGCTGCTCTTCCCAGAATCTCACCAGATCTATGTGTCATAGGTCTTAATTGCCCTTTCATGAAAACTCCTTCCGACTATACGACCGGAATCGATGGTGTTGCTTCGCTGTACCTTTTTGAAATCAGGCGAAAACAACCCGAAGGTCCATACGTTCTCGGAGGATGGTCTTCTGGCAGTGTGTTGGCGTACGCAGTGCCATGCCAACTGATCGAATTGGGGGAAGAGATTGAGGCGCTCTTCTTGATCGACTCGCCATATCCAATCGATTTGCAGCCACCCCCATCTGAGCTGCTACATTTCGTAGACTCACTGGGATTGCTGGAGGTTCAGGGATCAGCACCTAAATGGTTAATCCCCATTTCGAGGCATCAATCAAGAAACTTGCCGATTACATTCCATATCCCATGGATCCAGAAGAAGCACCAAGTACACATATCGTCTGGGCTCGCGACGGTCTTGTCTCGGAATCGGATGAAAAGCAGTTCCGAGATCGAATGCCGAGGCGAAGAGTATTAAGTTCTTACTTGATGATAGACAGACTCTCGGAACCTGCGGATTGGAGAAGTTGATTGGCTTGGAGAATATCGGCGTGGATTTCATAGAGGGCAACCATTTCACAATGATACGTGAACCAAAGGTAAGTCACCCCGTATCTATCCCTCACCCAAAGTCACATGCTGATATTCTAGGGCAAGTAAATCAATTGCAACTTATTCTAGATCGCATCATAAGTGCATGAGGTGTTGGACTGATGATTATCTGAGAAGAAAGACTGGAATTTTTAGCCTTGCTCTGAAAATAGCTAAGATCTCCTTCTTATAGGCATTTATCTGATATTTGAACTCTAGCAGTTCGTGACCTTAGGTGTTAGGATAGGTAAAATAAAGCCACCAGCAATATTTAATTTTGAGTATAGCTTCTCAGCCCCAGGGAACGGGCTTGCGACAATGATGAACTTGACGTATTTGCTCTCTTTTCGTCAGGACGGGTGTAATATTCTGAGCACAGTTTAATGTGTCCTTTGAGTTCTGGTATTTCTTCATTGGGATCTTAGACCATATATGGAATGACAATGACACCTGGAAGTGCAGCGACAATGCAATTCCTAACAAGGTCCCCGTTGAGGAGTTTTGTAGGTTTGTGTGGGTTTCTTTACCACGCCTTGGTGCGGACTACTGGATTTCCATATGCTAGGTGTGTACTGATCAACAGTCGCTCCACAGTCTTTGCGAAGGATCCAGAGCATCAGTTTCAGATCGGAGTAGGCACTAGTACTAACTTGACGTCAAAAGTTCACAGTCAAGAGAAGGCCTTGTCTTGTTGTATGGAGATTGATCCCACTGCTCGGATACATCGAGAAAAACGCCTGGCCTAGCCAAAACGTGACCGGGTGAAATAGGTAGCATCACCTGCTATTTCCTGCAGGGAATGGCAGCACATTCCCCGAAGGAGTTACCATCCTACATGCTCTAGGAGTGCCGACTGGCGGTGGTCAAAGGGGGAGTCGACGTCCTCAGCATTTATCTACCATTCTCCCGACGACTGGGGGAAGCGGGGTATTTCAGTAAGATACATCTTCCGCGTGCCGCGTGTTTTGATCTATATTCGACCCTGGTACATTGAGTTTTCAAATTTGCGGCGCTCTGCTCCTAAACTGACTAGGAATCCTGCGTATCCCCAGCTACCCCGCCATACACAACTATTGCCAAATGCAGTTCAGGCAACTAGGGAAAATTCATCAGAGGTGCATGGCTTGTCGAAAGTACCTCGCTGATAGTCTCAGTTTAATGTCCGCACTCTGCTGATTGGACACTTGGGGCAGGGGCCTGAGCCGTCCGGACACGTCTGGCTCGCTGGTTGGTAGCGCCCGCGTATTGTATGCACTGACGAATTACTAGAGACGGGAACGCGTGATATCCAGAATCGATGGCAGAAGCATAGCGCGGGGTACCTATATAAAGACGGCGCGCAGGGTCAAGGCTCCTTGCCTCTCTTCTTCAATGCCTAGCGAATACCTTATGCACCCACCTAAATTATGGCTTAATTGATGACAAATTGTTACCGGCCGAACTGCACCGCGATCTAAATCACTAAGCGGGTTGGATCTAATACTGATGGAACCACAAATACTTGATCTGGCTATAATCGGCGCTGGTACATTACCCTTCCAAAATATTCAAGTCTCACATCAAATCAAATTTCGTCACGGGGTACCTGAACTAATCAAGACTCACAATGAGCGACAGGCTGGCATGGCCTCGCCGCCGCCAAAACCGCACTCGCCCTGAATCCCGACATGAGTTTGCTCGTTCTGGATTCCGCCACGTCAATCGGCGGTGTCTGGGCGGAAGAGCGCTTATATGCAGGACTAAGGACGAACAACCTTCTGGGGTCATACGAGTACAGCGACTTTCCTATGAGTGATAATGTCATGCCGGGACTGGTGGAAGCTGGACAGCATATACCGGGTAGAGCGGTGCATGAATATCTAAAAGCGTTTGCAGACCGGTTCAGGATCCGCGACAAAATCTGGTTGAATTGCAAGGTAGAGAGTATGGAATACACCAAAGGAGATGCAGAGAGAAAAGAATGGATTGTTAGGTACACGACTGCAACAGGAACAGGACACGCCAAAGACGGCTGTATACGAACGCGGAAACTCATACTCGCAACGGGGCTTACCTCTCAACCACGTATACCTATATTCGCCGGCCAGGACTCATTTGGTGCGCCGCTGTTCCATGTGAAGGAGCTCGCCCTTCACCAAGGCACCCTCCTCTCTAAGGCCAATGATAAAACTGGAGATCAGAAAATAGGCACAGGAGAGGAAGAAGAGGATTATGAAGGCACCGGTGATGACCGACCACCATTAACTGTGCTCGGCGGAAGCAAATCTGCCTGGGACACCGTCTACGCATGCGCGTCAAGGGGTCACCGCGTTAACTGGGTTATCAGATCCTCTGGGACTGGTCCCTCGTGGATGAGTCCTGCCGCCGTTTTCTCACCCTTGAACCTCCTCCTCGAGAGTCTCCCCGTCGTGCGTGCCCTGTCTTGGTTCAGTCCGTGCATATGGGTGAACAGTTCGATACGCAGGTTCCTACATGGAACGTGGCTAGGCCGCATCATTGTGCGTCTTTTTTGGGCTTCCTTGGAGTGGGATATTCTTCGGGTCAATCGGTACAGTGACAATGTCGAGACGGCCAAGTTACGACCCTGGATAAAACCTATCTGGGCGGGGACTGCGGTGGGAATTCTCAATTTCCCGCATAACTTCTTTAGCTTAATACGGCGAGGATTGGTCAAAGTGCACATAGCCGATCTCGAGCGGCTGGAGCGGCATACAGTGGTTCTGTCCAACGGAGACAGGCTCCACACGAGGGCAGTGATTCTGTGCACAGGATGGAAAGCATCTCCGGGTATCCGGTTCTTGCCAGATGGAATTGAACAAGAGCTCGGCTTCCCATGGACACCGGACTCGCTGGATCCGGAGCTCGTGAAGCAAACCCGCAAAGACATCTACACGCGCCTGCCCATGCTCCGCACCTTCCCTGAGGCCAGGGACTACCACGGCAAACATGCGCAGGGCCAGGATGCAAATGAAACTGTTCTGCACCCTTTCCGTCTCGCGCGCTTCATCGTGCCCCCTGTTCTATGGGACGATCACAGCATCGCCTTCTTAGGAACCGTCACCACATTTAACACACCTCTCGTTACCGAAGTACAGGCCCTGTGGGCGCTAGTCTACCTGAACCATGGCAGTCAGCTGCACTATAATCATCATGACAAGGAGTCACTAGTCCGCAAAACAGCACTCCACACGGAATTTTGTGCCCTGCGTTCGCCAGCGGACCATGGGGCGCGGAATGCTGACTTCGTCTTCGAGGTCCTGCCATATTTGGATATGTTGCTCCAAGATTTGGGCTTAAGAACGGCAAGAAAAGGGTCGTGGTGGAAGAATTTATTTCTGCCGCATCAGCCGAGGGATTATGCGGGATTGGTGGAGGAGTGGAAGGGGCAGGTGTCTCCATCTGACCAGGGGAAGAGAATAAAGACTGATTAACGCTACAAGCTACATTTTAAAGCGCGTCGTCTCTCGTTATCTTGCGCTGAAGGAGCCTAGTGGGTTACATCTACTCCATGGCCGTCTGGGTGGCTTTACCTATTAGCCATACACAATGGAACTATGTGCCGTATAATATTAGCAACATTTGAACACTTAACGGTGCAATTCACAATGTGGTAAGATTCTTATATTCTCCTGCACGATTAATGCGTCCAAGAAGGCACATATAGTGATAACGTCGCTCCCAAGAATTTTGTAGTTTGTTTGCACTTGAGAATGTCGCGCAAGGACCAAGAGCACACCCGGCCCGACGGTGCTGGGAGAGCAGCCTGCGCTGAGGACACGGGGAATATCAGAGCGAGGCGGCAAATGAGATAGCATGCGTGTCAGAAACGGCAAGATGTTGGCGTAGTGAGTTGATCTGAGGGTACTTTATTTGCCGAGCCATCGTATCATGTTGTACAACGACCGTTATAGAAATATATATCAGCCATTTTATATATTATAGGCCGAATTTCTACCCAAATAAAGCAACATTGTTCTCTTGGCCGATCGGGACAGCTCGACGACCACCATAAATGCCACCCGTCAACCTTAAAAGAACCCAAAATAGATCTTCGAGGGCTTCGATGCTACGCTGTGGCTATCTTTGTCAAGCCCTGATGAGAGCTCCGGGCTACTATTGACACCAAGGAGCGCCGTAGAGGTCAATATTTTGGGTGGTTTAGTCAGCCTCTTTGAGGGGCCAGACCAGATCCCACTTATCATCCATATAAGTCAACCAGGATTAGCAGATTATGGTTATATGTAGTAAAATCCGGTTCCACTGCTGACTGTCGCGGTCCGCAAACAGAATGGTCTATCATGGAAGACAAACCTTATCTAGCAGTCACCACAGCAAGCAAGCACCTGCTACCATGGTGTCACGGCGAATACCTGGCCCGTTAGGCATCATTTCACGAACCAGAATGACGCCTCTACCCAGGCATCAACATCCTGATGAGGCCAGCTAAACAATATTGTTAGCTACCTAGCTTTCCAAGCGTTTCCTTCTCTTTTGTCTGATCTTCCTCTCAGCATCTCTAATGTAAAAGAACCGACTCTGTGTATCAACTAGGCGTCTCGCTAGCCCCAGGCGTTCCCACACTTGTTCGCATGAACGGTTGTACCAAGCGCCTTACACAACCGTACCCTATTGCCCCTACAGCTTTACTGGTCCCGGCTTGGCTCTGCTTGGCTCTGCTTGGCTCTGCCCCAGGCATCTACATGGCTTGGTAATCAATTCCGCCATCAGAAGGCAAGATCCAGATTAGCAAGTGCGTCGTTTTGGAAGTGGGCTTTGCATTAGCCAAACGATGGCTAGACCAAATCAGGTCTAAAGTAGATAATCTGCGCTGGCCCGTCAAGCCGGAACAGGCACCCCTGCTAAGACTCCATACAAACTTCTGTGGGCCGATGGCCGAAGTGTGGGACTAGCGGTTAATAGGCTTCACTGCTGGCAGGTTACGTATTCGTATCCTCGTAATTTCGTATTTATCTAGAGGTTCATCTCCAAAAGTTCTCTCAAAAACCGTGCTCTCAACTGAAAACTGAAATCAACATATTACACAGATCAATTGGCGGACTGAAACGAGAAGATGTGGGCCATTTTTTATAGAGAGCACAGTAATTGACTCAGGGATCCACGTCTTGACATCAAAGTATTACTTGCCACGACTCTGGGACCAAGGAGGTGCGAAAATTAGAACTTTAAGTAGTGAATTCCCACATTTCTGGCAGAAGATAGAGTGTATGAATTTAAATACGTTCCTCAGGGGCAGTCATGCATATAAACTTATACTCTATTCACCGCAAGCTGGCAATATGCTCTAACCTGGCATGTTGCGTAACCCTGACGCAGCCCGTGGCGTATTCAACTGACGGCAATCATTTCACGGCAATCGATTCTGGAAATTTTGTCTTATCATCCGACGGCAAGACGCCAGCCATCATGATCCTGGATTATGGCAGAAATGTGGAGAAGCTTCCAACCTTTGAGGTTGTCAGTCGCGCTGGGGACACCTCGGTGTTTGAAATATCCTATGCTGAGTGCCAACCAGCCCTGGATTCGTATATGGTGAGAAGCGCCGATTGAAAGTCATTCCCGCTAGCGCTTA
Organism: Aspergillus foveolatus; assembly: GCF_047715535.1. Taxonomy (NCBI): domain Eukaryota; kingdom Fungi; phylum Ascomycota; class Eurotiomycetes; order Eurotiales; family Aspergillaceae; genus Aspergillus; species Aspergillus foveolatus. Next base: position 19,693 of record NW_027396178.1, on the reverse strand, counting down.
CTAAATTCATTTCATTAGTCTGACGGACCCATTACATTGAGCGCCGCCATGGACAATTATCGATCAATCGATACGACCTCAACAGTAATTCATCCGTGTAACTAACCGCTTGATTCAAGGCGGGCTCCGTTACCAGAAGCTCAATATCTCCACCGTCGGGACCCTGACCCTGTCAAACGTGCGCCTTCTGCCAGCAGTTGATGATTACCCCATTGCAGAGCTGCCTGGAGCATTCCGTTGCTCTGATCCTGTGCTCACGCGGATTTGGGATGTCGATGCGCGAACTATGCAGCTAAGTGAATTCTCCGCGGGCTCATTGCCGGACTTCTGGATGACCACCGAAGAAGGTGCTCTGGTGGAGAGCCAGAGTCCTCAGCCTTTCTCATCAGACTATTCGCCCGGATTGACAGAATTTGAGCTATCTTTTTCCGTTAAACCTACCAGAAACGGCTTCGGGTTTATGGTCCTGAGCGATACACTAGGTGCCGAGATTTACATATTCGTCAACATTGCAAATAGCTCCATCTCGGCGCACGCAGGCTCAACGGAGCTGGACTCGGCGCCTCTGGCCTTGGCCGCATTACCTGCTTCCGTGGCAGTGGGTCGCTGGCTTCAGGTATACTACAGTGTGAATTATGGTCGTAGTCGCGCCTTGATCAATGACTCAGAGCTCCTCCACTTCAGAGTACCAGTTGGATGGGCCACGTTCAATCATGCCGCATGTTCACCGATGTATCCGTCGCGGCGTTTGGTAGCACCATGTACCGCTCCCAGCTAACAAACAAGTTTGCCCTGAAGGACTTTCTGCTCAACACTAATAGCTTGTCCGTCAGTGTAGACGGATCCCGACGTGATCGTATAGCTTATTGACAACCAGAATAAAAGCCCTTACTAATAAGGGTTGACCCTTTTTGGTGTAGTGGCAAAATCTCACACTTATGCTGGTGACCTTGATCTCGCCACGGCCAGTTCCTTGCGAGTACGGCCGGTCGAGAGTACATCCACGGCTCTATCTGGCTGCTTGGTTCCTTACAGATGCTGCCTGGATTCTTCAGCCCGACTGCACAGGTGCAACAGGAGCAGCGGTTGACGGATATCCCTGCCAACGTCACGGGGTTAATTGGATACTCGTTCAGTCTTGTCAGAGCTATGAGCCGGTATTATGAACAAACCGGCGACGGAGCATTTCTCTCCGAGTGGGCGCCAAGGGCTGTCCGCCTATTCGACTGGGCACACTCTCAGCTGCTACCAAACGGGCTGTTGAACGTATCCGACGCAGCCATTGGTGGAGACTGGAACTACTATGATCCTCAGGTTGTTGGTGTTGTCGCCAAATTCAACCTTGCCTACACCTATGCCCTATCCGAATCAATGCTTTTTCTTGCTGATGCGGGTTTGAACGTCACCAAATATACTCAACGCCTATGCGAGCTCAGGAGTGCTGTCAATAAGCATCTGTGGAGTGGTAACCTGCAAGCTTACTAGCACTCTGATTCTTACCCTGGGTTTATCTCTCAGGAAGCAAACGCCCTCGCTATCCTCAGCAACACTATACCAACAGTGAGGAGGAACCGTTCAGCAAATGGTTTGCTGGCCACTATGTCACAGGACCTTGGTGTCTCCGCCGGGGTTCTGGCCTTCTCCGCTTCTGCTGTGGCGAGTGGGTGGGCAAAAAAGATAAGTCCCTATGCCTCTGGATATCACCTTAAGGCTGCCTTCCATGCCAAAGATAGTGAAAGTGCAAAACATTTGCTGAATACTATCTGGGCACCAGTGAGTAACCCCCAGAACGTAAACTACACAGGGTGTTTCTGGGAAGTCCTGAACGAGGATGGAACTCCTGGACTCGGGCTCGGTACTTCTTTGTCATGCTTGGGCAGCAGGGCCGACTGCAGACCTTAACCGGTATATGCTGGGGATTGCACCGATCATCTCGGGTTTCAAGGAATGGAAGGTTGAGCCACAAACCCTGGATCTGACCTGGGCTGAAGGCAGACATCCAGTCCCCGCAGGGAGCCATTGGAGTGAAATGGGGGTTCAGTCGAATTGGACTTTTACAAATGACCATTACGTCTCCTCATAGGACAAAAGGAATTGTCTACCTTCTAACCCCCCTAAAGAGAGACATAGGAGAGTATCGAGTCACTGGCGGGAGGAAGAACGAGGATGGAAGCTTTACTGTCCAAAGCCGCACTTTTGCATTTCAACAAACAGCATAGCAAATATTGCTTTCATGGATACCCTTCCTCAATACTTCACTTATCCCGCTACTCTTTGGGTTTCTTACCATTAGAGTGATCAGCAATGCGTCTATTATGCCACTCGCTCTTGTGTATATAGTTATAACAGCTTTTCAACCTACGCTGTAGCACGCAGCCATCTTTTACCATTGCTGGAGATGTCTCCTCATGGATTGTCCTCACACAAGTATACAGGATTTTTTGCTCTGTTGAGCCAGGACTGATTTATTGCTAGGTACACACCCTCTGTTGGTAAAGGTAAAGAATACCATGAATGTGGGTGATGCGGTAAGTATAGGGTCCAGGAGAAATACTGATATTGAACAACACCGTTTTTATCTGGTCTGAATACTTCAGTTGCAAGGTGACAGTCAGACATGCGTCTTCACCGTTGCCATTACTCTAGCCTCAACGCCAGAAAACATACCCTGCTGGTGGCAATCATCTTGCACCTCAGTAACATTTAAAAACTTACAGTAGCATTGCAATGCCAGATGTCCCATGAATACCTTGGCTCGGGCTCACAAGTATTTAGGACTGATCATCTGGATATCCTATTATAATAGTGAAATTGAGATTTGTGCCGGCAGTGTTCATCATTTCTCTGTCATTCTTTGTTATTAAGGACCCCTGGTGAAGGGCTAGCCGTGAATTGTGGGGGTACATGAAGCAAGGTAAGCACCGCAGTAAGTCCACAAAACACCTATTATTCGAAACATACATAGATTAAACACGGGTCATATGACTCAAGTTACAAGCGACGCATGATCGGCAGTGTTTGGTGTGGCATGAAGGTTGTTGCCGAACCAGAGTACGCAAGAGTATAGAACAGATATTTAGCATTGGCTAAACTACTGGAGTGCTAGGTCCGACTCGCATAGAGGATGACTTTGAATCAGAGGAGCCGACAATGAAATCACACCGCAAGAATAAGCAGATTGCCGCGCACGTAAACAAGTTTAGGCCGGTCTCTGTGCGAAGTCACAAGCGGTTTGCTCTATCTACCCCGACACGCCAGGATTACTGGAGAGTCAAAACACCAGGAACCCAAGGAAGCAGGTTATATTCACCACTAGCATTGGGGTCTTTCCCCTGGTAGAGCAGCTGCAGGTTGCAAGGGTCAATGGTCATGGTCTGGTCAGGGTTGGAGCGAATGAGATCGCCGTGACTGATGTCGTTGGTCCAACTCGCACCGCTGTTAGCCTTGCCGGCGAAGGGCTGGCTCTCGGTGGCCGCCTGCGCTGTCCACGCACCGTCCAAACTGTCGGCCGTGAACGAGCGGAAGTAGCGTCCGCTGGCGCCGATGGCCTCAACAATCATCAAGTACTGGTTTTGGCCGTCGACGGTATAGACCTGTACTGCTTCAAAGAGGTTGTTGGATGTATCGCTCATGATGATCTCAGATTCCGTGCCAAAATCTCCCGGGAAGTTGTCGATAGGCATGCTGGCTCTGTATATCTTGCCATTATCGCCCGCGAAGAAAAGGTACATGTTGGAGCTGTCCCCAATGAGCGTCTGGTCGATGCACCCCGTGGCGGAGTCGGAGATCGTACCAGAGAACAGAGGCTGCGGCGATGACCATCCGTTAGGATTGGTCGGGTCACTGGAAGTCTTGTAAGAGAACGAGGTCGGGCCCCATTGGTAGGCTAAGATCCAGATGTCCTTTGGCGCAAAATAGAATAGAGTGGGCGCGACAGCAGCCTGGCTCATTGCGTTCTGGCTTGCCGAGGCCATGTCAGACCAGTCGTTAAAGGGACTGAAGTTCATCGAGCCGTAATTGCCAGATGTATCGGCAAAAGACGCATACACGAGGTGTTGACCATTGTATATGATACTGGTAAAGTCCTTGATTGCTGCCCATCCAGACTTCGGCGACGCCAACGCATTGGTTGAGCTCCAGCTGTAGCTCGATGGAAGCGCACATTGCGCAGTGACTCCTCGCCCTGCTAACAGCAGCCCGACACCGGCTATAACATGGGTAAACGTAAAGAGTGGGAAGCCCATGGTTAAGTTTTTCAAAAACAGAAGCGAGAGAAGATGTTGCCAGAGTTTTGTGTGAGCAACTCAAAAGGAACAACCGGGCACCACCTCATATATGCAATGTTGGCTGGCCACCTCCCCTTAGAGCAGCGGTTGAAAAGGTGAGATATTTTCGTTTTCGGTGAGGGTTTTAGCTACTCCACGAAACAACGCGCAGGAATTTTACCAGGTTAAGGATAGATCGACAGAACATCTTTTAACCGGCTGGCTGTTGGCAAAACACGAGAAAATTAGTAGCAGTGTTGGATGGCCGGGGCCTTGTTCTAAACGTACTATGGTTCATACACGATGTTTCGTTTTACCTTGGGTCCGTTTCTAATGCAGGGCGCTAGGGAAACTCTTCCTTTGCTGCAATTTTGCATTAATTTCCCTCCTTCAGTACTTACGAAGCAATTGAACGGTTTCCTGCCCGTGCCCTTTCTGGCAAAGTCCAAAGGGCATAGATCAGCAATCGATATAGCAAAGTTTTGAGAGTTGAGCCAGAAATCGAATCATCTTGGCTTATAGAGGTTTTTATGTGAAATCAAACTCGTCTCTTCAAGGAGAAATTTCATAATTTACACCCATTGAGCAGTCTCTTGTTGACAATATCTGTTTCCATCTTGTTCGCTGATAATGGCTGGTCTTCAGTGGAATTGGTGGATGGTGGCTGGAGTGCGACCTAATATACACACCTTTCCACGCCTGCCACGTCTTTCGATCTTTACACGGATATCTTCACTGGAGATGCGCTCTCGCCGCAGTAGGCTAAGAACCATAACACCAATAAAAAAAATTTTTCCATTAACAATTGTCACGTTGGCCACTGCCTTGGCCATGGATGACCCATACACGACGAAGAATACCCTGACTCTTCAAATATTAAGACTCGTCTCAACAGCAACAAACCATCTCAAACCATCTAGATATCTGCTTTCATACCACGTCGCTACTGTGCTGGCCTTGTACTATTCCGCCACTATTTCAGAGAACCGGGGCCAGTAATGACAAGAGGCACATATACCGGTTCTGGAATTTGTTATCTCGTAGGATGCTTGTTAAGCTGACGCTCTGGCTCCATACATTCCTGTAATTCTAACTTTAGTGCGCGTGGTGCACTAAAATGGCTTGTTTCAGACTTATGGCAATGCCACAGATATATCGCTACCCCAGTCTATCTTTAGTATATTAATTTACTTGTCTCAGAGAGTTTGCTAGTGTCATGAGACAGATAACGTATTCCACCGGACCACCACCGAGCTGCGCGGCCAAATATAGAAAACTTATTTTCAGAAATACAATTAAGAATTGCAAGGCTTTGGACAATATAATTATTACAGTTTCCTTCTAAATAAAACAGCGCTATTTATGAGTACATGATAATCTATTATGTCCTGTCTGGTTGCAGTTGGTGTTTGGTGGCCTACATTGCCTTGGGACCTGTTGGGCGAGCTCTTCATGTTCTTGTGCTTTTCGCTGTCCTTCACCCACCAGTCTGAATAAAATATCTTGATATCTTCTGCTTCTCTTTTTGATATTGAATACCTGCACGAAGCTGCTGGATCTATTGCTGTACTAGAACAGCATTCATCATAGTAATCTCTGCAGTTTTGACAATTTTTTCTGTAACGGGCGTAGGTAGTATTGTTTTCAACTAGCTGTCCTGTATAAACGAGTATCACAAGCTTAGAGAAAGAAACAAAAGATAGAAGCGCAGATATCTTCCTCCTCCCTTTTATCAACCTTTTCCAGTCGTACGTCAAGACTTTTCGGATCTTTATGCCGACGGATCTCTTTACCGAAGTGTCAGATAAGGCCAAAAGAGTCCTTCTTAGGAGTCGGGCTCAACAGGTCCTAAGGATATTCTGAGATCAGACAAGGAAGGTAAAGTGAAATGCAATGAACTTGATAACGTTGACATTGTTGGCTATCTTGGTTGTTCCGAAAATAAGACACGAAGTACAAAACTGATTACATGGTAAATGAGCGTCCTTAAATACTCCGTATCGTCCTATCCATCATAGTCTCCGGCTATGTTGACTCTACTCTCCCTCAGGGCCGTCATAGTCAAAGGCTCGGATGGCTATGCCCATATCTTCTTGGCATCAGAGTCAGGGCTATGACCGGCTTGGCTTATCTTTTATCCGTGCTTTGTCACACGCTAGCTGCGGCACAGCTGGTCGATTGGCTGACGTCGCTCGGCCATTCTGACATGAAGCTGCGCGCTGCAATTCCGAGGTTGTAGACCAATGTTGCAGAAACCTTATTTAGATCTCTGGAATCATTCCTGGTTGAGGGCATGGCCGACAATCAAAATCTAGGCCATAGCCTGTGACAACCCTTGCAGGGAAGGTTCTGGACAGGATTTCATAGGTACAAGTAATATTAACAGGATATGCAATTACTATAACTAAACAAGGCAATGTCTTCCTCCTGTCAGAGAAGGCTGCAAGCCTAGCTGGGGATAGATACTTTGAAATACTAATAGAGTATTACTAGGTTATTGTCCCCTGGATTCCAAAACAACTCTCTGGTCCCTGGGTAGATAGATACTATAATTATAGATATTAGCATGGAAGCAGAGCATATTACTGGTATTAAGCTGCTCATGGCCAAGCTCTCAAAGTACCTAGTAGAGGGGGACTTTATCACAGCAGTCATAGCCTTTCTAAAGTCCTTGTATACGCAAGGACCCATAACACTGGGTGGAGATATATCTGTGGCATTGCCATAAGTCTGAAACAAGCCATTTTAGTGCACCACGCGCACTAGAGTTAGAACTAAAGGAATATATGGGAACAGCGCATCAGCTTAACAAGCACTCTACAAGATAACGAATATATCTCTCCTGGGGGTTTGTATATATAGTCCTCATCATTCCGGTGCCATTCAGCACACCCTCACACCGGTCTTCACTCTCATTCTTGTCCAGGTCTACCTAGAGCCGGTCTCTAGTGTTCTATCTCTTTGCCGCACTCTTCTAATCTCTAACTGAAAATGAAGCGCCTTCCCGTCTCTCTGGTAGCTGCAGCGGGTTTGGTCTGCCCGACTACCGCGCACTACATCTTTAGCAAGCTCGTTCTCAACGGCGAAGCGTCTGCCGATTGGCAATACATCCGCCAAACCACGCGTACCGAATGCTACATGCCGACCAAGTTCAGCTCCACCTTCGACGACCTGACTCCCAATGACAGCGATTTCCGCTGCAACCTCGGCTCATTTGATAATGCGGCAAACACAGACGTTGCAGAGGTAGCTGCGGGTGATACCATTGCCATGAAGCTTTTCTACGATGGAAGCATTGCGCACCCCGGCCCTGGCCAAGTTTGTATGATTGCGTGACAAAACATCACGAGTATCTCCACCCATCATACTAATTCCCTGTTTCGCAGTTATGTCAAAGGCCCCGACCGGCAATGTTCAGGAATATGAAGGCGATGGCGAATGGTTCAAGATCTGGGAGAAGACCATCTGCAACGAAAGCGGCGATCTTACTACTGATGCTTGGTGTACGTACGGGATGTCGCAGTTCGAATTTCAGATCCCCGAATCGACCCCTGCAGGCGAATACCTTGTGCGAGCGGAGCATGTCGGTCTTCACGGCGCCCAGAATGACGAGGCTGAGTTCTTCTACAGGTGAGTGCATGAGATAAGATTTATTCACCAAATTCTGGAATTATCAGCTAAATGAATGACATAGCTGTGCCCAAGTCCGAGTCACCGGGTCTGGCAATGGGTCCCCAAGCCTGACATACCAGATTCCAGGCATCTACAACGAGACCATGAAGCTGTTCAACGGTCTTAACCTCTGGACCGACTCCGTTGATTCTGTTGTGGCTGATATTCTGGATACGCCTGTTGGTGATGCTGCCTGGACTGGAAGCAGCTCCGAATCGGACTCTGCAAGTTCCGTGTCCTTCGCCGCTGCCGCATCCTCCACGGCTGCTGTTGAGGATATTGACAGCAAGTACTCCCAATGCGGCCTTGCGAAATAGGCCGTTGCGGAAAATTGCGACTGCCTTTCCTACTGGCCAGTTTTCTGGCTGGACAGGCAAGCTCGATTGCAAGACCTTGGCTGGAGCTTCAGCGTGTTTTGGATTAAAGCCGCAGAAGGTATCTTTTTATCTTTCCCTTCTGAGAAACTTTAATACTAGAAGACATTATACGTTCGTTTTATTTTTCTCCTTCCTGCTTTGCTTTGCCCTGTCCTTGGGCACTGCCGTTTTATATATAAACAAATTTTTCCACCTCGGGTATGTACAGCATACTGCGTACCAGAAATCTGAGAAATGCTATCAAACGCGTGTGACGCATTACCTTATGCCCGGGGCTCTCTAGCTACAATAAAGCGAAGACCATTGGAGATCGACCAATAAAACGGTCCGAGGTATTCAGAAAGGATTGCTTGGATTTCTAGGTACATCCTGATCAGAAAGATTTTTTATAGCAATTCTTACTGCTAAGTTGCATCCTCCGAGCAATATCGCCAGATTCCGATCAGCGGTCCGAGTCTCAATAGGAAACGACTGCCGATTAAGGTTAGGGTGGGCTGACAGAATGTCGCCAACTCCCTGGCGTGCCGTACCTCCTGGCTGTTGTCGGAATGAGCCACCGGGATGGCGCCGGTTTCCTGGCATATCGCATCTCTTGATAGTAAAGGTAAGACATGCTGACGATCCGGCGCGACAACATCACCTAGTGCAGGCATCGGTTCATGACAACGCGGGTATGATCAAGAAAGCGAAGGCCAATACGCAGAGCACTGTAATGACAAGTAGTCTTGGATCTCATATTTCTGTACTAAATACTATACCAAAACTGTAAATGTATGAAACTGTAAGATATTGTACCCTTGTTCTACGCTATAGCCTGCTGTATGTACAAGAATGGCTTGTCGAAAGGGGAAAGATATATCCGATAAGTGTGGGTATAAATACGAACCATCTTGAACAAGCATCTGCTTATACAAGGCTTCTCAGACCGGGAAGATGGTACCTGTACAACGAACCCATACTTAAAGGCTCTTCCTGGCTTGACTCAGGGTTTGGTTTGGCTTTAAGGTGGGTATGTAGTGGCTCTTGCCGGCTCTTATTCTGACTCTGTACAAGCTCTGGCTGGTTCTGGTTTTCACAGGCACCATGGTGAATAATTTGGTATTAATCATAGGTTATCCATCCTACTAAGCAGGTGTTCTTTTCGTTCCTTCTATCTGGCTATGACGGTGTGCTGCAGAAACAGCCATGGCGAACACTATTAACTTCAAAAAGTGGCTTCAACAGTTAATGTCCAATGCAAAGCATGTTGATATTCACCGAGAAAGAAAGCCTGATAATTGTCAAGCTACTCAGCCGATTTAATTCTAAGATAACGAACTTGGAGGTGGTAGAAGCGGGACGTATCGAGGTGGCAGAAGAATACTTAAAAGTGAAACTTCCATCTCTGGACTGATTGGTAGTTGCCTTCTGGTGAAGTATGCTGCCTGTCTTGCTGTGTTATTGATTTTTTTTCACGCCAGAAGCCCTAAAAGATTTACTTAATAATATCATAACCTTCTCCCGACTAGAAAATACATTTAATTCTAGCTCCTTGCTCATGCCGTAATGTTCCCCAATACTAGTTCATGGCCCATCTTTCTTATATACGTCCCTCAAACCGGTAACTCCATGCCCTTCCTCGCAGCTATAACCCAACTACAAATCGCCTGAGTCTGCATATACTTCTCATAGTTTTCACTCCCAATAGCAAACGGATTGAGCTCCCCAGACACCCGATGAGCCAAAAGATCAGCCTTCCACAACGCATAGTCAACAGACTGATGATTTGAAATAAGCGTATCAACACCCTGCTCTCTCGCTAACCCTCCCAAACCGATACTGCGAGATGATCTTCGGTCCAATCCAGTACTTCTTCTTTGGGTCGCCACTTCCGCCTGACAGGCCGGCTAAATGGGGCTCGCCTTGGTCAAAGACTGGGAAGATTAGGGACAATGTACCTGGTGTATGTCCCGGCGTAAGGACGATGTGGAATGTTACGCCTCCAACTGTGAGGACTTGGCTGTCGCTCAGGACCTGATCGCGAGCAGGAACTGGCGGGTCCGCGTCGGGTCCCATGGCTTCCATGCCCTCCCAGGCTTTCTCGGAGGCATATACCTTCGGATAGAATTTATCCTGAATATACTTCGGGCCGCCATAATGACCGCCGTGCTCGTGCGTTATAATCAGGTACTTGATACCTTCCCCGGATAACCCAACACTTTCCAGACTCGGAATCAAAAACGCCTCAACTTCCTCTGGGTTATCGAGTGAATCAATCAGGACGATTCCCTCTGTAATATTATAAGCCCACGCTGAGGCAACAGTGTGACCGACAAAAAACAAGTTATCAAATGGCGAGAATGGATTCACGAAAACTGGGACCACCTCGAACATAGGTGGGTATGCCTGCTCGATGATGCACTTCTCCTGAAATAATGAGTTGATGGAGGCGTCGCTGGAAAGTGCCGCAAGCTTGGTTGAGGTATTTTGTGACGTTGGCATGCTGTTCGTTGGGATAGTGGTGGCATTTCGAAATTCGTCTAGAGTGGGCGGTTAACCCCTAGTAAGAATGGGGAGGAAGGATAGAAGTGCTATTACTCTCAAAAGCGCCATTTCAGATTGCTTTATGCTAAGAGAAGCACATAGAAGTAGGTGGCTTGGACAAGACCTATTCAACACTGCTCTGCGCACAATGCTCAATTTATATGTCGACTCAATTTGCGGTGTGCCTACTACGACCGAGCTCAACGAGATCATAAACGGAGTGGGGCTCGAACGGCACAGATATCCAGCTCGGAAAGTCACACAACATTGCTCGGAATTCTGCAGGAAACAAAACAGAGAATGGTTTGTCCCCACAATGACAGGATTCCCCGACTCCAAACGCCATGATCGCGGGGAAGTCTCGGAATTTCTGCGCTGCCCCGACTGGGATGGATACACAGACCACAGAGAATCAATGTCTGGATTCCTTCTTATGCAGGGTTGCTGTGCCTACACAATTTCCGAGCATTTCCGAAGCACGCCCCCCTTTGTCGCAGATTTCTGCCCGCTTGGGTATGCAGGTTATATCAACACCGCGCATTCCTGCCGGCGATCTCCCTGATTGAAAAGCAGCTATGATTGTATTTGTTATCACCCTTGATCCAATCACAACTAGGTCACCTTTATGTTTATCCCACGGAGTGTTCCAGCAGCACGCGTTCAAACCTTGGCAGTATAACTTAGTCGAGGCCAGCCGCAGTCCGGCGGTGTAAGCGGCATGGGAGATTGTAAGTCCACGGCCGTTCAGGCCCAATGTTGGCTAATATATGTGAGGTAACTCATATTCTTCGCTCTACCTGAGATTTAAGAACTGTTTTCATGTGAAGATGCGGTGCGGCACCGGTAAGGGTGAGCCGGGAGAACCGGGCACGGATTGATTAGGGTTACGTTGATCACCAGGCCCACCCACATCAGTGCTTGAAACAAGTGTGGTGGAACAAATACAAGCGGACCAGACTCCTTATCCTTTTCCCACTGCGCTGCTACTTTCCCAATCTGCTGAGCGTTCCTGAATGGCGCAGCCAATGCGATTATATTGAGGAAATACACCGCCAAGCCAAAAAGGCGTCATGACTTCCAGATCAGTCCTAAAAGAGAGTCATATTTCCAAGCTGACAGTTTATTAGGCTAAATCCCTGCCAAGCTAATAACCAGCGGTGAGATACCCAGCATCGGACAATCACCTGATATCTAAGTCTCTCGTTCTACTTGCCTCACACTACAGTCAATGTTGGTGAAAGCTTGTCAGAATGCCACCCGTAACAAAACCCATCCTCCCTGGATTCAATCCCGACCCGTCAATCCTTTAACAATTACTACTATATTGCAACTTCTACATTTGAATGGTACCCAGGCGTGCAAATCCACTGCTCGACAGACTTAGCAAACTGGACACTACTAACGCGCCCTCTATCCCGCGCGTCCCAGCTTGACATTCGGGGCGCCCCAGATAGCTGCGGCGTGTGGGCACCGTGCCTCTCACATGATGGGGAGCACTTCTGTCTTGCGTATGCTTATGTTACGCGCAAAGATGGAAGCTTCGAGGATCCACATAATTATATTGCCACTGCGTATAATGTCGAAGGGCCGTGGAGCAATCCTGTGCATGTAAATTCGTCTGGGTTTGATCCGTCTCTTTTCCATGATGTCAACGGGGATGGGAAGAAATGGTTCGTAAATATGCTCTAGGATTATAGGCGGCGCCCACGCGCATTTGCCGGGATCGCATTACAGGAGTTTGATGCCCGCATCTATGAAGCTCGTTGGACAGCGGAAAAATATTTTCAAGGGAACAGAGCTTGATCTCGTGGAAGGTCCGCATATATATAAACGGAACGGATGGTACTACCTCTTGGCAGCCGAGGGCGGGACAGCCTACGACCATGCGTGCACATTGGCGCGGTCAAGAGATATCTGGGGTCCGTACAAGACGCATCCGGAGTTGCATATCCTAACGGCCAAGGATGCGCCATTTGCTGCTATACAGCGCCTATTGAGTCCCGGCTAACTATAGCACAGAGTAAAGAAGCAATATAACCGCAACCACACCCGCAGTCACACCATCACACTATACACCTTGCCAAACTCGTCCAGTGTGAGGTTCCTTGCTAGAATGGCGAATACATTGCTGCTTCTTAATCCAATCAAACTTCTCATAGGAAAATTCCCAACTTCGGCTTTTCATCGCGAACCCGCATCTTTGGGGGAAAAAAAGCGTAACAAGGTCAGGCTCCAGTTCCCCTTGCAAACGCCGGACTTGGAGCATGGAGTATCGCACTGCCATGCTGTGCGGGACTTTCTGCGCGGGACACGGTGATCTTGTTGAGATTCCTGAGGGGAGAACCTACCTTGTTCATTTGATGGGTAGGCCGGTGGGACAAAAGAGGAGGTGTGTCCTTGGGCGGGAGACAAGTATTCAGAGGTCTATTGGCGCAACGACGAGTGGCTATATGTCAAAGGTGGCCCTGTTCCGCAATTAACCGTTGATATCCCCGGTGTCCGAGGGTTGGTTTGGTGCGCTTGTGAGCCGCAAATTTGAAGATATTGACTGTTCCTAGGACATTGTCCTTACGTTGCGCAGAGTAAGAAGCAAGGTAACTTACCTTGGCCCCAAGGTGGAAAATGACACTGGCCCATTCAGCGTAGTAGTCGTACTATTGGTCACTCAGTCTCAACTTATCCTCTCCAAAGCAGCCTGGGATCACAATAGGTTTGTCCATACGTGGCGGGTGCAGTTGGTATTTCAGGAGAACTGCTGAAGACGTAGCTTCCCATGGGCTTCGTCGTGGCAGCGTACAAGGCAGGCAACTTTATGCACAGTAGGTTCTCGAAGCAGTTCTGCGAGGAAGAATGCCCCAACAAAACCGGTGACTCCTGTAACAAAGGCCTTGCCTTCGGATGCTGCCTGCCAGTCCAGCACTGAGATCTCCTTCAAGGGCCGTAATTGCTGCCCTAGCTGCAAGTCATGTAACTACCTTCTGTTCGTTTGCTTGTATTAGGATGTCCGCTCTCCCATCTTGCTGTAGGCCTGTCAGTAGACGGGTGAGACTGCCCAGGGTCATCTTCTCGTAGAGCATTGAGGCGCGCAGGGAGATATCAAAGCATACTTGATTCTGGCGATTACGGTTGCCACCATTATTGAATTCCCTCCCATTGCAATAAAGTCATCTGTTGGCTGCAAGTCTCTATCAGGCAAGCCTAGGACGTCGAGCCATAGATATTTTAGCTCATCCTCTATACTGCCAGCTTGTGCATCAGCTGGATCAATCCGCGTAAGAGAAGAATCAATTCTCCCCGTATATTGGCGCTCCAACTTGTCGCGGTCAACCTTGCCGTTGGCCTTCAATGGCAACATCTCTGTGAGCTCTAGACGGGGCACAAGCAAGCAAGGCTCACGCTTAATGTAGGCGTCTGTTACAGCTGCGGCAGTGACTTCAGGCAATGTCGGGACACAGAACGCAACCAAGAGGGCGCTCCTCCCGACTTCACGAGGCGTCACCTTGATAACTGACGCGGCACTAACTAATCCCGTCTCTTGGAGAATTGATTCTATCGTCTCAAGCTCAATCCGCTGCCCGCCAATTTTTACTTGGTTGTCTCTCCGTCCAATGTAATAGTGGACACCAAGCCTATCCCTGCGCATCAAGTCCCCTGTCCGGTACATGCGCGATAATGGTTTCGTCCTCTGCGAAAAATTTCGAGAGAGTTGAGGAAGGTGGGTGAAGCTTTTAGCTGTCTTTGCCGGTTCTCCGATATAGCCGCCTGCTAGCCCGCGCCGGCAACGATGAGCTCACCAACCTCGCCGACTCCCACTGGCTTCAGGTCCTCGCCGACCAGAAACACCTTAACACTTGTAAATAGTTTCCCCACAGGAATTCTGCCTTTCATTGCCTCTAGACGCGAGACGCAATGCCATAAACAGTACACGCTGCCCTCCGTAGGACCATTTCCATTGATAACACGCCGGGGCGAACCACTGTTATAAATAGACCGAATGCTGTGGCAGTTGATTGCCTCGCCACCTGTAATGAGGGTGTCCAGTGTTGGAAAATGCCCACGGACAAGCGTAGGCAGTCACGTCGAGTAAAGAAGTTGTAAGCTGGAGAACGTCAAGGCGTCTGTTCCTAATGAATCTGGACAACTCGAGAGGGCCGAGCACTGTTTCTGCGGGAATAACAACAATTGTTGCCCCATTCAGCAGGCTACCCCAGATCTCAACCAGCGAGATGTCGAAAACTACACTAGCTGCGTGACCGACACGCTGGCCTCTCTTAATCCAGTTGGCGTTGGAATCACAACAGAGGTTGATCAGCCCCCCAGCAAGTAACTCAACAGCTTTCGGTCTGCCGGATGTGCCGGATGTATGAAAGATATGCGAACAGGTACGTGAACCTCGGGACGACGACGCGAAAGGGACAGGGCCAGGGAGCTGGTCCTTTCCATAGACTGTGTGATCGGCGACGAGAGGACTGCCAGAGTTTTCTCAAGCTTAAACACGAGAGTACCAGCAAACACATCATCCGGTCTTTTGTATGCTTGGAAGGTAAATTCAACAGCGACCCCAAAATTTTGACCAGCACCTCGAATAGCCCAGAAAAGATCGGCGTTTTCAGTCTCCGAGGCCGTCAATACTTGCCCATATGCAACCACCACCCGCGCTGACGGAGGTTATCAATAATCAACCCGTGTGCGCCTATCATATATCCATATCCCCCTTGTAGTGTAACACCGCCGACACCTGTAGTACCAACCGTGCTGCTGGGGACTACAAGGTTGCTCTTAGCGGTAGCACTGTGTACATCTCCCCACAGCGCACCGCCTTGCGCAGTAACAGTGCTGGTCTTGGGATGAATGGACACGCCCTTCATCCTTGAAATGTCAATGACAAGACCTCCGTCGCTGGAGTTTCCACCGTCAGGGGAGTTCCCCCCCCCCCCTCCACCCCCCTCCTTTACTGCCAGATCTATACTGTATTGTCGGCAAAATCAAACAGTTTTGGAAACATCGTCTGCACTCTCAGGAAGTACGACCACACCCTAATAGAGTCAGTTTAGCTAACCAATCACCGTGAGCAAAACTGGCCCATACAGCAGGCAGAGATGCTAAATAAGACCACCTTTTGAGGGACTGCTCGTAGCCGGAATTACCTGGACTGGTAACCTGAGACTTGTTGCTGAAAAGTCCTCTCAGCTCCTCAAGGTGCTCCTTGGAGATCTTGTAAGACATAGTGGCAGCAACTCAGCTGTTTAACAAGGTAACAATGCGAAACTGTAGCTATAGCAATCGGCCTGGCAGCACCAAGTCAGCTTTTCATTTGAATGATTGCACATAACTTATAGTTGACATCATCAGTTAGACTGCACTCGTCA
This sequence comes from Aspergillus foveolatus, assembly GCF_047715535.1. NCBI lineage: Eukaryota > Fungi > Ascomycota > Eurotiomycetes > Eurotiales > Aspergillaceae > Aspergillus > Aspergillus foveolatus. Next base: position 3,487 of record NW_027396178.1, on the reverse strand, counting down.
TTGGATTCTTTCTTTTTCTTGATTAGGTTGTCCGTCTTTCTGGTTCCCATATGATACTGAGGATATATGTCATTCATTGATACTACAATCTATTGTCAGAATTTGGTACATATCTCGCGCTCATACACGGTTGTGGTTGTCATAAGGTCAATGAACTGTATTTTCACCTTGCTTTGTTCAAAGAATGGTAGAGTTAGGTTTTAAATCCAGGCGTTCTCGCTGCTGCTGGAATGACTGGAACGCTCATCACATGCCTCTTCAGGTAACAGATGGAAAACAAAAATGCAGTGCCTGGGAACTTAATCGACGTACGAACTAGTAGCGGATAGTCCGGGAGTGTGAGTTTTGGAGGCGCCCAAATCCCTTGGTTCAGTGTTAACGAGCAGATAAGCCACCAGAATTAAAGAGCGCGAGCTTTAAAGTGGCCATAAGATATGAGAGCAAGCTTGCCAGTACTTCCCCCAAGCACAGCACTACCACGTGGCTATACTAGCGGTAGCTGCATGTGCTGGGGAATGCGCAATAGGCTCGATAGGGAGAACGATCAAAAATAGACCATGATAGAGTTCGAGCTATATGAATATCTGTTGATGAAAGCCGTTACATGTGATATCTCTTTGACTGATATCTGCTAGTATCTGGTACCGCCACTACTCATGTTTACTTACAAGCAGATGGTTGATGCCAATTCTCAACCACTCTTTGATGGATTCGGGCATACTGGAGTGGCATACGTCTAGACAACAGGAGACCCCGCATCATAACAAGACCCAAGGCAGCAGTTCATATTAAGTTCATCATCTGATCCGCAGGTAACTTCATTCGCCCACCCTCAACACATGTACGATATTATATAGAAGTAAAGGACATGCAACTGCAGTACGGATTAAACAGATTTTAACTTTCCTATGCTTGAACACAGATTTAAAACGAGGGCAGCTGTTCTTCTTTTTGAAACCTCCAATAGCCTCTGCCAATAATTGAGCAGCATTATGGAGCGGATACTGTTTACCATACCATACTTTTCCCTGCATATAGGTGAGGCCAGCGGCAAAACTTGACGTCTTTATCAAGGGAGGAGATTTATACCACTGCGGACACCCAGCGTATTTTTGAACGAGTCGACACCTCGTGGGAAAGTCATCCGGGCTGTCAGGATAGTGTACTAAATGATAACTGTGCAGACTTACGCTGCGGAAGCTACAGATGTGTTCGAAGATGCGGCTCTCTACCCTGGATCTCTAACTGCCTCTAGCTTTCTTGTCTATGGCCTCTGCATTTAGCATGTTATTACGAAGCAAGATCTCAGTCTTGTCGTGAGTAAGTATGATGTTTCTAAACCGGCGTCTTAGAGTGCAGCCTTGAAATCCTGAACGCAGGTATAAAACAACCCCTGTGATACCCTCAAGCGCAATGTTGGTGATGGATCTGCTCTGTTTTCTAGTAACGGACAAGTAACGGCAAGGAACTCGCATTTCATATTCATTTACCTGGCAGGGGAGGTCTGGCTCAATTTACCATATAATCGAAGAATAAAATAATCAATGTGCAAGGGTACAAAACATCGCACGACTCATTCCATCTACTCGCTGTGTATTAGCATGACTAGAACTACGGTCTGACCTTGTGTTGTTCCCAGACTGGTTACTAAATCTGCACTGAACGTGTCATGGCAACGCTGACAGGCTGGTTCGCGCCATCGGGACACATTGTAGCTGATCCTGAAACTACCCATTCGCTGTTGTCACTCGGGAGAGTGCCAATAACTTGATACATCCATCCAGCTACTTAAGGTAGTGGATTTTAGTATAGGTACGACTTCACCCACTGCTAACCAGCAAGGGAGCTTTTTGAATCTAGACAATACTAATTGGCCAAGAGAACGTGCGAAGGTGGAATGGGGAATGTAGGTGCTCTCTCGAAGCAAAGAAAGAGGGAGCTTGTTTAGTGGGGATTCGTGACCACTTGAAACAAGAAGCAAAACCTTGCTTTCTGGATGACCTGTGAGATCATTGATTGACTTTGCTGAGATTGAGAAAGCTCAAAGAACCCGGGATCAGAGTCATAGTGAACACTAGTAATGATAATATAGTTATCTACCTTATCAAATCTGCACCTGCCGCTCGATCTTTTCTAGGGAATTCATGAGTATAGTATGTGCATTACTTGTAGGGTACTTTTATGCTGGGAACAACATAGAATTAGGGTTGGCGACACCAGATTAATTCCAACGAAATACTGGGACGTAGTTAAAAGTGAATGGGACAGACGCTGTGGTTGGCTCAAGCGGGCTCTATGGAGCACATGGGCAAAAGTGCGTAATGGGAGCCACTCCGACGAGTACCGTAGAAGTACGGTAATTGTGCGGTAGGACGACATTGTACGATACCCATCCACAACGGGGTCCAACCTTGGGCCACCATAATAGGCCCACTATGAGGCCGACGGGTTACCCGAGATCAGTTCTGGGTCAAAGGTTGTCTAAGATAACAGATACGAGAGAATCCGGCCACGCTTACTCTCCCGTCGTGGTTCCCTCCTATGAATTGCCTCGCTTGCTACAGTGGAGGTGTCGTGCAATGCGTGGGTATGTATAAAGGTTGTTGCGGCGGTAGTGGCAGAGGCAGATAGAAGCAGTGTAGGATGTCGTCTAAGTAAGACATCTAGGTTTGGTAAAGGTGATATAATCTAAGGTGTTCTTTTGCACGGTTTTGTAGTTTGATAGAACAACTAAATAGGGCTACAGCCATAGCTACCTATTTATATCTCCAACGCTGAGATATTGAATGTATGGTACTAGACAGCTAATCAAAAGCCATGTATATAATATGTGGAGAGAACTGGCAAGGAACGCAAGAAAGAGATCAGCACAGGTACATCAACCACATCCAACCGAGTCTCAGACCTTGACCCCTTCCAACTCCTTCTCTCCTGCCAGCGCAAGCTCTTTCCAATCCCTGGTGTTCAACCACTCCTCGAAGCTCCTCGTCACCACCGTACTGGTCAAATCTCTCGGCTCAATATACCCTTCGACCCCGCCCATATACCCGAACTCATCAATTGCTAGAGGCGCATCCAACACTTCCATGGGAATCCCAAACCTCTCCCTCATTTCTTCTGCAGATATGGTTAGACATCGCCAAAACCCGCAAATGGGTCCAGACCTTGCACCCACTACCCAACCCGCGCGGGTATTGGGTCCAAAGTATGAACCCATTACCCGGCCCATTACCCATGCGGGTACCCTCTGAGAACCCGCGAAAGCCCATCTGGACCCATTCTTGCATAATTCTTGGTGCCAAGATGCATAAAATCTGCTTTGTCATCGAAGTAAAACACGGTATTTTTCTACTGTATTCGTTTACCCCGGTCTCTTGTTATCGGAAGGGCTATGCACGAGCCCTTTTGCAGCCTTGGTAACTTCACATAAGATGATCACCACAAGGACTTGGGACTGAACCGGGTACAAAAAATGATGATGTTATTG
>NW_027396177.1:0-43603 GCF_047715535.1 Aspergillus foveolatus | reverse complement strand
GTTGAGATGCTAAAGGTAACTCTGGATAACAAGTTGCTATTGATCGCGAAGATCTAAACTAACTATGGGGGTAACGAGTGTCCTTATATATCCCTTCCTTCTGGCGTAGCTATGTGCTACAAGCGTAGCTGCGTAGCCGGGCTACCTTGCGTAGCTTAGCTGCGTCGCTACTCCCATTAGATTCCCTACTCCTGAATCACGTGACCGGATGACATAAGGCTTTCCCGTCTTATGTCATTTCTTTCAGGCATCAGGTCCAGGAAGACCATCCTGCCTCAGGTTTGATGCTTTATTGGCTATCGTTCCCCCGTGATCCTTCTTGGCAAGGCTTTGACGTCGTGTCATAACATAAACTTTGACTGTTCAATTGTATCTTAAGTGGCTACTGGTTTTGCAACCATATTCAAAGGACAGAAGGATAGGAATACCTACCAATTCTGGATTGTATATATTGCTGGCCTCGGATCAGTACTCTTGATATATATATATTGGTCTTACGCGTCTGCATTCATTGCCATTGGCCAATACCCAGGGGCAAAAGTGGTATGTTCATTAAGACGCTGTTTATTTTTTGTGTCCATCTCAATACTCAAAAGATAAAGCTTGATATACCTGTAATTGGTCTATACTACATAAAACACCTTTAGCCTCCTATCAGCCCCTGCTTGGCCCAGGAGTTGAAGCCGAAGCCGAGCAACCGAAACAGGACCACAGACTCTAAACATAGCACAGGCTGCGCTGGCCAATGTACAGACAAGTAGGGTGGATATTATAACTGCTCGAGGAGCAAGGTTTACTGAACACAGAAGTCCGTTAGATAATTGAGAACGCTCTCTGAATCGGCAATGACAGTGCAAGACAGACGATAACAAACACAAGCTGAGATGATCAAGAGCAAATAGGGAGAGCAAGGCTGCGCAATGACGAAGACAACAACAGAGTAGAAGCAGAAACAGAACCTTGCAACTCCTTGTCGATGAGAACAATCCGCAAGTATTGACGGGGCAAGGAAAACACTTAGATGCTAAAAATGCCACATAGATACAGGACTGCCCTGTAAAGCGCGAGGTTTTATCCATCGGATGCCAAAACGCCTTTCTGCCATCATTAACTTCACCACGACACTCCGAGTAGTGTCGAGGCGGCCCGTGAGTGGGTCAGGAACTCGCGCGGTGCTCATATACTCAGAAACAGACGAAATCTAGAATTAAATGGCTCATGCCAGAGATGCAGTCAAAGCAGTGCACGAATAGAGACAACCAGAAAACGCAGAAAACAAAGGCTCAAATTCGCCGTTCCAAAGCCGTAGCACCATAACGAGTGATGGGAGCATAATGACAAAGAGTAGATGTAAGATGGTGAAGGAGGGTCGCTCCGAGAGGTCCAGCCCGTTCAGATTCAACTGGCCTTGACGATCAGGCAGCAGGGGGAGCGGTTGCCCAGGGTCCATCAATGATGAGAAATATAGAACAAAATACCCGGCCCTTCCCACAGTGTCCATCTGCCGGTTCCATATCTTGGGTTCGTTCTGAAAAGGGAAAAGACGCGAACTATGACAGTATGAACCACGACTGACCATAAGCCCCCCCGAACAAGAAAATGAATGAAGGCTTGAGGTCCAACGTGACAGAGATATTATGTAGAATTACAAATTCCGTAATCAGAACAGTAGTGCGTCACACCAATCAACCTTGGGGTAGATGAGCAGGCATGACATAGGTGGGGACAGCAGAATGATCACCTACCGCAGCAAAGTGCTTTCATCACCTTTTGCATCAATGTGGGCTGCGGCTCATTGCTCGCCTGCTGGCCGCCAGGGGCTGGCTGATTCTTGGCCGGGGTCGCCGGGCTGCCTATCCGATGACCCGAGATGTTCGCGTTCGAGTTCTGGAACTGCGCCACTGTCGAGGCAGCTGGTGTCGTGTCGAATCCCCCGCTCTGACGTTTTGGCGGGATGCCGCCTCTGACGTTTTGCGGCTCGCGCGTCTTCCCGGCTCCGGGCTTCGCAGGAGACGGGGGCGGGGGCTGCGCGGCGTTTAAACGGTCGGCGGTCACGCCGGGTCTTTGGCTGTTGCGGATCTGCTGGCCGTGGAGGTCCCTGGCAGAAGTATGCATGGCGGAGTTCTGGAGAGCCTGCTGGGACGAATAGGACTTGTATTCCCACCCTCGACCATTGTTCAGTTTCATCCAATCGTACTCTCCATCCTCAACTTCCCCAGCGTTCTTGAGGGCCTGCGTAAGAAGATCCCGCAGGTAATCGTAGTCAGGGGTGTCTTCGAAACCAAGATTGCGCACATAGCTAAGGTATTTGGTGAATTCTTCTAGACGTGGTCAGCACAGCCGGAGAGAGATCGACGATGAGACAAACCTGGAAATCCCTCGCAGAGTTCCTTGATGGCGGTAGTCTGCTTCTTCTCTCCAATCTTTTCGTACTTCTGTTTGTTGGTGGCAGCCTTCAGGCCCTGCCAGGGCAAGCCACCTCGAAGGAAATACATAAAAACGTGGCCCAAGGCCTCAAGATCGTCTCGTCGTGACTGCTCGCGTCCCAAGTGGGTGTTGATACTCATGTAGCGCGCTGTACCGGACAGCGACTTTCGCTCACGGTATGGGATATGTTGCTTGGTTTTGGGATCCCGATATTGCTTGGCCATTCCGAAGTCGACGACGTGGATAACATTAGCGGCCTTGGAGTTCGGGCGACCGATGAGGAAGTTATCGGGCTTTATGTCACGGTAGATCAAGTTCTTCTCGTGAATCGTTTGAACTCGAGAGAGCTAAAAATGTCAGGAGCGCGTTTCTCTTTTCTCAAGTCAGCAGGGAAAACTCACCATTTGCTTGGCGACCATGACGACGGTCTTCACAGAGAACCGTCGGTTGCAGTGATCAAACAGATCCTCCAAACTGGGACCAAGCAAGTCAATCACGAGGATATTGTGTAAACCTTCCTGGCCAAAGTAGTAGACATTGGGAATGCCAGCTAGACGGGTCAGTCATTGTTCTGTAATATATTGGAGAATACTCACGGCATCCGACCAAGATTTTGTACGTTCGATATTCATCTCGCAACTGGGGAGCGTCACTCTTCCGAGGTTCCTAGTGTCGTTAGCCTTTACTACCATCCAATTTGGGACGTGACTCACGAATTTAATCGCAACCTGCTGGTTGTTCAGGAGATTTGTGCCCTCAAAGATCACACCAAAAGACCCTTCACCAATTTTCTTTCCTACTCTGTAGTGGACACCCACTACATTGGACGATGAGGAAGCCATGTCTGCTCGGACGATGCGAGTCGAAAACCTTAACGGCGGACGAACGTGCGGAAACTCGACGGGCTGCAAACACGTGAAGGCTAGCAGTCGTTAGCGGGAGACAAAATAGGAACTCCACAGCGATACAAAGGAAAAGCAGATGAGATGGGTTGCTTACAGAGACGCCCGAGATTCTATGCTATACCATTCATGCAACAACGGCCAAGCGTAGACGTACAAGACCAAGGGACTTGAAGAGACTGAGCGCGGACGACAAAAATCGGGGCAGGCTTCTCGTGAAACGAGACCGAAGCAGGAGGACGACGAAGGTAGGGAGGACCGTAGCTAATCGGAGTGTCTGCAGTCGAGATGAGTTCTCGAATCAGGGTGCGAACTTGGGTCCGATATCGAGGGCAATTCGGGCACGGTCAATGAATATAAGGGAGAATTCCGTACAGCCTCGGAATGGAAGAAGCTCCCAGGAACCTTGAAATCGGCACCAGCTGCGCGGCAGTCTGGACAACTGCAGCCTGCAGTGGTTGGAATGGGTCGGGCGGATGGGAGGAGAGGTGAGTGAAAGAAAAAGAGGAGAGAAAGTAGAGAGGAGCCAGCTGGAGATCGACGGAGGACGGTGAGTGGGTAGGGGGGACCTCAGACGACCAACACAGGAAAAGGAAAACGAGGCGGAGAGGACGAAGTCCGTGAGGGAGAGAGAAGCAAAGGGGAGAGAGGCGAAGAGAGAGCGAGAGCCCGAGCCTGGAGAAACCGAGTGACAGATGGCGGTAACTTTGCGGTATCGATCCCGACCGACCAGGTCCAAGGAGACTATCGTGGCTACAGATTAAAGTTGATATTGGACCACGAACTATTGTTTCTATTGTAATTTAACCCATTCGCTTTGCATGATGTGAACTCGTAAAAACAATCAGCCTCTTCATAAGCTCCGTTGCTGGCAGCCTTTGGCAAAGGGTTGATGGGCAGTGTTCAAGCCCCCGGCCCAAGCCAGATCCTCCTTCCCTTTTCTCCAATTCCTCGACGGCGATCTTGGCAATAAGCTCTCTGGTCGAATAACCGCTCTGCGTCCCAGTCCCTGCACCAGAGGAGCACCTTGTGAGCAGAAAGATTTTATTGAGCTGATAGAGTTCCTTGTCCTACCTTTGCAAGGGATCAGATATGTTACTGCGGTGACTATCCAGGGAGCCTTGCCGATCGAATTGACTCTTTTGACTCTCACTGGAATGCTCATCAAACCATTCTGCCAATTAAAATCATACCCCCCAAAATCAGCCACAACTCAGAGAGCTTTGACAGGAGAAGTTTTCTTCCGAGTCTGGCCTAGTTCTACGGAGTCCCCCTGTTCGCTGGGCTAGATTCGATACCATAATTACCGCTAACGGGGCCCGGTTACGGTGTAGTGGTAATAAATGCTGGCATCAAGGCAATTGGGCTGTGGTCCACGACTGGCTGTCTCAGGCTCCATAGTTTATCTTGATTTTTTGATGCCTGTTAAATGAGACTGATCTCATCCAGAACCCTCGCTCCCCATCAATTATGTCATTGTTTATCTCTTCAGATCCATTCAGGCACCAAGACGGAGCTGACAAACTGCGTACCTGCTGAATCCTCCTAGGTGCATACATACACGTACTGCACCCCTATCCTTCGACAACCTTGCTGAGTTGCCACAGGGCTTATCCTATATGACACGTCTACCACGCATGACCCACCGCCAAATGGCGCCCAATTGAGGCTGCTTCTGTTGTCCTTATCCTGTGCTTGAAACGGCCTTCCAACGGGGTATGTATGGGGTCGCGGGTAGTGACCCATCACCGCGTTTAGTTCCTGTCCTTCCTGTGTCTTGGACGGGTCGAGGATGGGTCGAGAATGGGTCGAGAATGGGTCGATGACGGGTCTCTATCGATTACGAGGATACGTTCACTGTCCAGAGACATGCCACGGCCAACGGTCGACTTGTAGCAGGCTTAATAGGAATATCCCACCGGTGTCTAGGTGGCCCTGGACAGCCTGTACACTCTATGAATATCTAAATCAGATATACAGCAAGTTCTGACTGCAGACGCCCCACGCATCTACACGTGCAATGCTCGTTACAGTTACAACTCATCTTCAGGAACGTCTTCCGCTTCACTTCCAAGCTCTTCCGCTACCAAGTTGCCATCCGCGTCGTCGTCCTGGTCGTCGTCTGAGTTTTCCTCGCTGCTGGAGCCACTGCCCTCGCTCTCGCCCTCACTTCCGGGGTCGTAGTCTTCTTCTTCTTCATCTTCTTGGTCTTCTAGCTCGCGTTGTGCCTTCTGCAGCTCGCTCTCTTCCGCCTCTTGACTGGCAGCCTCGCCATTTTCTTCGGTCTTTGCCCCGTTGATATTGTAGCGCTTTGCGCGTCGGGCTTCCGCGAGGCTGGCGTCTTGCAGGCCGTGTGTTTTGATGTAGGTGTCGATGCCGGAGTAGTCCGCCTGGTCGATCATGGAGAATTCAAACTCTTGTGTCTCGTCACTGCCCAGAGCGCGCGCCACGATGTTTAGATTGAAAGTCCGCTGGAGAACAGAGGTGTAAGAAATGGAGTCGATATTCTCAAAGGCAAAGAAAAGCAAAGGCTTCTTATACCCAAAGAAGATTCCCGTAGACAGAAAAAAGAGGTAGCCTAAACGTGAGACACATCAGCCAACGCCTCTTCGCGACTTCAATGGACATACCTTCTTTACTTCCACGGAAGGCCTTGACATGGTATGCCATCTCACCCTTCCGATGGCCCTCTGGCATGGAGCTGGCAAATTCCTGCGCACATGGGCGTATAACCTGTGTATGTGACAGATTCTCATTCAACACTCGGCGCACTAGGTCCTCGGCCGTTTCTCCTTCTTGGTTTCCAATTTGTTGCCCGTGCCCCGAAAACGCAGCTTTCGCAGGCCCGTCGTTGATCGTCCACATAACTGCCTCCGGGGCAGGAACGCCATTCGGAGGCGGGTTGATCCCATCAGCATACTGGGGGATAATGCAGAAATTGAACTGTCGCTGAGTCTTCTCCGGAACGGGGAGGCACAAGACATGTTCTGTATGGTATCAGCAGGCCGAAACAGAAGCGATAGAACACAAAGAGTTGAAGCAACGTACGAACTCTGTCCAGCGGCACGCCAAATTCTACCTCCTTCGACGTCTGATTCCTAGCCCGAAGATATTCATTTCCCGCCGTGATCTCCAGTGTCAACTTCTTTCTTTGCGGCATGGCAAATGATACATCTTGCATGTAGAATTGTAGAGCTTTGTGTGTTTTCAGATCAGCCAGCGATTGAGCGCCCCCGGTCCCATAATCGGTTCCATTTTCAAGCTTGCGTTTTTTCGCAACGGGTTCGTCGGGGATAACTTGGATGGGCTGAACGGAGTTCGCATTTCTCGTTCGCAGACTGGAGGTATACCGAGCAATGTCCTCAAATAGTGAGAAATAATGGGGAGTTGACCCTAAGAGGGAACAATTCATTAGTGCTAATTGCTCTGGTAATCATGCGTCTGAGAAAAGCACGGACCGATTGCATCGTAAATTCGCTTCTTCAGCGCAGGCTCAGCGCCAAAGGCATCCTCAATCGTAGGGACCTGGGTCGATATTTGCGCTGGGGTATGTGTCGGTGGTGTGGAGTTTATCGTGGCAAACGCCATATTGGTAGATGGCGCCCTAAAAAGAACAGAGCGCCTGTCGAGTGCAAAAATAAAGCCAAGTATATATATGTGAAGACAAGAACGATAGGAAGAAAAAAGGGATGATGATGAAGGACTGAGGTGCGGATGCTGGGCGGGAAAGGAGAGGCAGCTTGACGCCCAGGGATTAATCGAATACGCTGCAAATGTTTGTGATTAACATGCAATGAGACTTATCATTCGCCCAAATAAACGAAGTCTGGGACTTCCCTCAGCTGTTTTATTTGACCTGGTTTATCAGCAAACTCAGTCTACATCGCCCCAGACCTTGCCGCTTTAAGCTTATATCAGCCAACGTCGTTACTGAGTGTATGGTCGCTGGGTTGATGGCTGACAAAACTGGTAGCTCAACATGCCGTCTGCACAGCCTGATTCGATTTCGTTCGTACGTATGTTTCATCAGGTACGATTATTTACTGCCATCCACAATTCAAGCAACGGCTTTCGTGGTCACGTGTGTAATATATACAATAAGATAAACAGAGGCTCAGTTCTAGGTCTATATAAACAGGAGAAGGACAAATGCATTGCACAGGTATCATTTCTTGTGCTTGCTCAGGACCAGCCTCGAGGCACTGCTTGTATGAATGTCAATCAACGAAGTATGTGAGCAAAAGATCGCAGCTGACGAGGTAAGGCAAAAATGTGAAAATTGTCCACCAGTAGTACATGAAGGATTAAAATGTTTGAAATCCGACGGGAAAGTGCAAGGAAGCCAAGGGTATATGGTAATCATGGCCATCTAATGGCCGAAACTCAAAAGTCAGAATAGGTTTTAAAAAACAAGTGACAGAGCCGTGCAATGCCATGTGTATGAAAAGCCAGGCCTGTTATCATTTGTGCACCATAAATGCAAAAAGCAGCCGCAAAGTGGGTATAAAGTGCAGAACGACTGGCTAACCATGCCAACGAAGTTATTCAGACGGACAGATGCTATTTCGCAGTCGCAGTTTCGTCAACACCAGAATATAAGCTGCGCTTCCCAGATACCACGGATTTTGGAGAGGCATTCAACGCAGCTTGGCCAGAATCGTCCGAGCTGAGAACCGGGTCTCGTGACGTAGTTCTCAGCGAAGAGGAGCGCGGAGGCCGAAGAGGGCTTGAATCAAGATCAGGAGCAGGTTCCAGGACGGGCTGGCCGCGGCTGTGGGCATGATCGGGATCTGAGAGCTCTGAGCTAACTACGCCAATAGGGGAGGCGGGTTCTTCCTCAGTCCCAGTGAACGCATCCACTTCTTCATATTCGTCCTCCGGATCCTCTTCTTCCTCGATAATCTGGCTCTTCCGCGTCGTGGGTCGAGCTGCTTTAATAGCGGGGACATCCATTCTGACATCCCCGTTGGGATATTCCGATGTCATTCCACCGTATGCCACTAGGTTAGCAACATGAAGCATTGGCCCCTTGAATGTAGACCGTTTTCGCCGAGCAAAAACAAGGCTCGACGACGGAGAATATAACAAGGGCGCAGGAGCAGCTTCATTGTAGGATGAAGTCGGCACACCATCAGGCTCATCCAAGTCTCGCAGCCCATGGGCTGGGTTCCGAACTAGCCGGATATTGGTCGGAAAGCGCGCAGATGCGCCTGGGGTTGTTGGTAGCACTTTGACCGACGTATGAGGAGATTTTGCAACCCGAGCGGTTGGTGTCGTCGCAGAACCAATGCTATTAGAGGATATGGACGAAGCTTTCGAACGAGAATGACCGTGATGGATACTCCGGATGGAAGATACAGATGAGGATGTCGATTTGCGGCCCCTTAGACCAACTGAAGACCGTCGATATGAGCCTCTTGGAGTGAGCGGGGACGGCGATAGCGAGTTACGCTGGCTCGCACCGGTGCTCAATGGCCGGGGTTGCCTGGGGTATGAGTGACGGCGATGCGGATATGATGCGCTACTAGGAGCCAGACTACTTGCGTTTGATGCACGTTTTATCTGGGTCGGCGTTGCCAGGTCATTCGGCTGGCCGGTGGTTGAAGCGGCCAAGGTTGTCTTTTTTGTCCCTTCCTGGCCTTTTGCAGGGCTCAATTTTTCTGACAGGAACTTGCGAGACGTACCACCAGCGGACTTGGGATGTGGAGATTTGGCTCTCTTCGCGGATTCCACAAACCAATGCTTAAGGGAAGCTAGTTGGCTGATAATTGGGTATTGGCGGCGCCCGGTCCGTCTTCTAAAAATTCCACCATGCTGAGCTAACTCAGGTTGAGATGCGGATGCATGAAGCGTGCTGGGGCGTGATCGCCTTCGATCCTTGGGAGGCGGCGCGGGAGGGAGACGGCGGGTGGAGCTGTGGGAGCGAATTGAGTCTTTGTCGACTGGAGGAGGCGGTGGTGTGGTGAGAGTGTGAGACTGTAGAGGTGGCTCCGGGAGCATTGGTAATTCAGGGACGGCGAGCTGGGAGGGTAAACTCCGGCGATCCCTTCGACCACGTTCATGTAAGGGAGCGGTCGATTGGCCCTCTTCGTCCACTTCGACTAGCGCAGCCGAGATTTTTTCCAAGCGACTGCTCGCTGCGCTTAGACGGCGAATATTCTTTGCCTCTGCATCCCGCTCTCGTCGTTTTCTTTCCCTCTTCGCTTCTTTACGCTGCTCCTTCTCTATTAGAAGAGCCCACCAACCGGCGAGCGCGTCACAGCGCTGAGCCATGACACTATCTACAACATCATCAATATTGATTCCCGCGCTTTTCATTCGATGTAGAGTGGTTTTCTCTAGAGATGTCGAAAAGGGCGGCGGCCGAGGAAGCTTCAGAATTGCTAGCTGTTCAGCAGCATACTCGGATAGGAATGGATGGGCGAGAACTTCGTCCAAACTAGGCCGGAGAAGAGGCCGCTTAGAAAGAAGCAGGTTTATGAGCGCCTTGGCGTCGTCGGGGAATTTGTCATTGAATTTCGGGTCTTCGTTCAGAATCCGCGCTTTGGTGACCTGGTCGTCGTCATCGTCGTAAGGGAGCTCTCCTGCAATAAGCGCATAAAGAATAATGCCTAAGCTCCAAACGTCCACCTTTTCGCCAGCGTATTTCTCGGCCTTGAGCATTTCGGGGGCGCTGTAGCACACGGTGCCGCAAAAAGTCTGAAGATAGCTTGCTTTACCCTCGTACTCCCTGGTGAATCCGAAATCGCAAAGCTTCACATTCTCGTGCTTGTCAAGTAAGATATTCTCTAGCTTTAAGTCACGGTGAACGCACTGCTTGCTGTGAACGTATGACACGGCCCCAACAAGCTGGGTAAATATCTTTTTGACTTTGTCAATGGGCAACGGCCCATTCCGCAGAAGATAATTGTACAGTTCATCGCCTAGCCGTTGTTAGCTAAGTCAAGCATATAGTCGCGCAAGCGCAGCTCATACCAGGGCAATATTCGAGAACCAGCCAAACAAGCTTCTCAGTCACAATCACTTCGTAAAGGCGCGCAATATGGGGATGAAGGAATTGACGGTGATGATGAATCTCTCGTGCCAGGTTTGTATCCTCCTTGTCCGACGACTTCAGCACGACCTAAACATGATCAGCATAAACAGTGACAGCTTAATGGATAGCTCTGCAGGTACTTTTGAGTGGTTGGTAAGTTTATGCGAGGCGAGATAGACTTTGCCGAAAGAACCTTTTCCTATCAATCTGCCCAGTGTGTAGTTTCCAACATGTCGGAGGTCTTTTGAGGAGAACTCTCTAAGTAGCAGGGATGGTCAGACACGGTTTTATTGCGCAGCAAGCCTAGGGATAGATGCAGATAAGCCTTACTTTAGGAGTTCATTATAGGATTGGGCAAGCTTCTCCTTTTGCTTCTGGGCTTGAACCTCCGCTCTCGTTCTAGGAGGCGGCATGTGTTTCGAAGGAACCTCCGCACGCCCTGAGGAAGTCTGCGGAGAAATATATGTCTGTTATGTATGACAGTATTTGATTGCCGGTCGATTGCGTATATTTTGTGGCCGCCATCCAACGACAGAGGGACGGAGACCAATAAACCCGTGTTGTAAGGAGCGAGATGTTGTTCTAAGGGGTCGGCGGACGAGTTCGATCGGGGGCTAGTTCCGGATGGCGAAGGAGAACGGTTGCCGCACGAACAACTATCGAGAAGACGAAGGTTGATTGTTTGTAAGCGATTTGAATGAGGTCAGTTTATTTTTCTTGAGGCGGGTTGATCGGGAGAATCATGCGATGAAATCAGATCGGAGTCGTCGTCGCAGCCTCGGAGGATGACTTTTCTGCGGATCTGGAATGGGAGACAGGAACAGGAACCGACGCGGGTGGCGGGAGGCGAAGCACGGTGATGTAACTCGACTTGCTCAACACACGGGATATACTTCAGGAGAATACAATCAAGAAAAGACTGAGGGGGACAAAGGTAAGGAGAGACGAGCGTGAGGAGATTGAAGCTTTGAGCTGTGGCTGAGGGGAAAGATAGAACAGCCTCAAATGAAACGAGACATTTACATATTCCGTACAACTGCGGCTACTCGGGACATAGCTCATTGCATTAACAAGAGTACTCGACTCTGTATAAAGTACTCCGTAATTTATCCATTATGATTAGATTGGTTAAAATCGTGGGCCGTTATTGGATTGCCTGATTATATTAAATTGACGGGCTATAAACTATGTGCTATGGAAATGTCTGGGAACGTCTAATTAGAGCTCTGAACAACGTGGCGGACCAACATATTGGTGTATTGGTTACTTTATCGTACTGTTAATCTTCACTACGCTGAGCCAAACAGGAGTGCTCAGCAAAGTTACTAATGGCGCCATGGACGAACGACAAAGTGCTTGCCGAAGGACGAGAGCTCGCTGAGACCTCAAAACACCTCGACTGGCAGACTATTTCCCGTGGTGGATTCGCCCCTGATCAAAATCAGCAACGGGCGTTGATGACATATTTCACTAGTCTTCACTAGTCTACCGCCGGAGTACGGGTGGTAGGTTTTGCAGTTAGCAAGCCCTCCTCGTATTTCTGTAAAGTGTCCCTATGCCTGAATTGATTGGTTTGCTTCCGGATAGCATGAGATTACTGCATCACAAGTCGGGAATATTCTCGATCTCCGTGCGCAGCGGCCACTGTGGAGAAGGGCTTGGACACCTTGGCTTTTCCGGGTTGCCTTCTCGAACAATGTTTCGAAGACCACATCCAGCTCCAATTGGGTGTTTCACTAGAGCACTACTTAAGGTCACTGGTTGGATTTCCATAAAAAGAAGATCGGGATATCGATATTGAAGCTTTAAACTCAGGAGTGAAAGCAGACTGATCAGGTCATTCGTTCTCCTGCCACCAAGGCAGACTGTGTAAACGCCGGACTGTCCGGTGGGTAGCACAAAGCGCAGAGTCGACACTGTCAAGCCCCTGTTCACCTTGGAAGGCGAGTGAGACCATTCCGAAATAAGAGTGTAGTAGGTCTGTCCGGAATGTCAGTCAGCACGAAAGACGTAGAACGATGACTTATTGATTTACCTGGTAGTTCTCCCACGCTTTTCCCAAAACCGCCAACAAGATGCTGCGTCTTCTGCAGCAAGTATCGCCTGTTCCGCTCTGCATCAACCATCGACAGTCTGCCTAGCATCTATAGCTGAGTATTAGCCGAAGCTTCATCCGGTAGATCCTCTGAAGCTCTTACATCCAGCGTTGCTGCATTCCAGAACGAATAACAAGTATCCGCATACTTATTGCACCGTCCATTAAAGCCAGCCCATTGCAAAGATTCTTCTCCCGGTGGCAGAAAAATGGGAAGCGCATCAATGCTGTTGTTCAGATCAAGCTCATTTACCGCCTCCGATAGACTCTGAACATCATTTGCTGGGCTGTTCGAGTCATCACCATCATCCTCCTCCCTTTCATCGTCTTCGTCTTCATCTCCCAATTCATTTGTTTGTCTCGATACCAGCCAGCGGACAAGGGATTCGAATTGGTGAGTACCGGGCGAGACAAGCGGTACTCGCCATGAGTCGTCTGATACACGGTTTAAGAACGTCAGGGTGTTTACGGCACAATATGTATGGCCGGCTGGAGATGTCCGAATAAGTTAATGCCTTGGTAATGGAATAGTGCGTTGACGTACAGTGTGCTTCACAATACGGACCCTCCGCCATTCCACCATCGTATGCCTGCACAGACTCAGTAAAGATGACGTGGAGAGGGAACTGAAATCACACCTGACAGGACACAATAAAAGCCACGAGCTTCCCCACGTCTATATCTTCAATACCATCAAGGCCGGTATCTCGTTTTCCTCTCAGAATATACCGAGTACCGGCAGCAAAGCAACAGAACCGCAAGTCGCCGCCACCTTCAATGCTTTCATCAGGCCCAAGAACCTCGCCAAAACTTCCATTTGGCCGCTGCATCTTACGAAGCCATTTCAGACACTCGGTCCGCTTCACCCTCGACAGATCATCGCCTAAAATAAGGAGTATAACCAGCGCAAAGAAGGTCGAGGGCACATTTGCAGGGTCCCATGCTTCGTTCTCCGCCGTCCGTAGTTCTGTACCAAAATCTGTCCCCGTGAACCCTCGAAAGCCGCCTGAGTGTACCTGACACTGGTATATCCACTCGATATAACCTTGTCTTTCCTCGGGTGTCGTTTTGCTCTCTAATGCGCCGAGGAGGTCAAGTCCTGCGATGATAAAGAAGGCTAGGAGCATGCGATTGGAGTCATTGGATGTATATAAGCCCGGTAGGAATGTCTTGAGGCATCGCAGGAAGAATGTGACATGGCGGTCTTTCGTAAACACAGCTTCCGACATGGCTGACTCTCGGCTCTCTCAAGGAAAGTCGAGCAAATCGAAATGAACTAAAGAAACGAATATTAAGTTGAGGAGCAGTATCTGAATTTTCCACGGCTTCTCAAAGAACTTTCATGACTCTCTTGCTTTTCTTGGTGGAGGAAGAATAATGATGATCGAAGTAGGTAGCTCGACCCCACACCTCTAACGGGAGCAAAAAAGATACCGGAGCTATGGGGAAGAGCTTCACCTTACCCAACTCGGCACGGAGACAGCAAGTCGAATCTATATACAGTTTTTCGTTCCTGTCATCGCTCTTGACTCTTCTCGCCCAGTATGGGCTTCCTCTCTTCTAAAACCCTGATCAAGGCACACGCCCTTTTCCTTTTCACCCTCGCCGTCTACCTCACCAAATCCCCCGAAGTTATCACGGAAAGCGATGTAGTCTTCATGCTAGGGGAATTTCTTCACTTGGTACAGGATTTTCATCCCGTCTCAAAGTCGGATGAACAATCGATTTGCTAAGAAATAATTTAACCAGGATTCCCGCCCATCCCCGAACTTCTCGCGTCCACAATCCCCTTTCGCAATGTGCGGCATCCTCCTCGTCGCCGACGCCTTAATAGACTTGATCCTCGTTACCAAGATTCCACATATAAATGAGATTCTGGCCATGGCCGAGGCCGCCAGATCAGAGGCTCCCGGGGCTGTGAGTGGTTTTGCGCGCATGCGTACAAATCCGTTCATTGCAAGCCTCGCGACACTGTATTCGGAGATATGGACACTGGTTTCTTTGTCGAGATTCTGTCTCTTCTTTGCGGTGTCATTCTTCATATATCAGAGTAAGCCAGGTGCTTGGGGGATTGTTCGGTCAGCTGACCCTGCGGCGTCTGATGAGCTTTCTGGCTTGGAGAATTTGAAGAATAGGGTTGTCTTCACGTATGGTTTCATGGAAATGATGTTTTGGTTCTGGGTAGGTGCTTCTAATCCTGTTTACTTCTTATTGGATAAAGTGTAGCTGATGTCTGGTTATTTAGATCTTCATCACGCTGCGTGAAGAGAGGCAGGAGGTTGCGGCGCGGTTTGCGGAGCGCGAACGAGAATCATAGATCTTCGTTATACTGGGTCTGTATTTATAGCCTTTTAAAAGGCGTCATGGCTTTATAATTATTAACGGAATGTTGAAGCTGATCATCAAATGACATTTCCTCACTACATTACGCAGTACGTTGTGTCTCTTCTTGCTTTCCGCAGAAGTAGAGCATAATAGATACAGTGCAGTACATCGTTCACTTCAGTCCGACTCGAACAGATGCTTCATTCCCATATGACCAATATGGTAAGTGGTGATGCCAGCTACAGACAAGCAGAAGCACGTCTTAACTTCTTAAAGCACGAATGCAACGCCGGCGGCAATACCAGCAAGGACGCCGACACTCTTGCCCCGGAGAGGCGTTGCACCGTCAGTATCCTCAGAGCTAGCTGGAGTCTCAGTTTCAGTCGAGGTTGAAGTCTGAGTAGAAGTATCGGCCGAGGTCGAGGAGGCAGCTTCGGTCGAAGTCTGGTCACTTTCGGTGTTGGAAGTGACGGCCGTGGTAGTAGTGGTCTTGCCGTCGCTGGTAGGGGTGACGGTAGCGGTGACGGTAGCGGAAGCAGTGGCTGTGGTGCTGGTTGCATCGCTAGCACAGGTGGCGGACTGAGGGAGATCACTGATTCCGGCACCGCCGCAGATGCCGTTGGCAAAGTCGAGGGCCGCTTGAGAAACGATTGATGTTAGCTCTGCGCGAAATGTACGTTTGCTCATACGGTTGTGATGTATATGGCTGCCATATAAGAGTTCATCGTTGATTGTTCCACTTACTTTTCTGGTCATCCGCATTGCAAGACTTTCCAACACAGCAGGCCATGTCGTCGATAAAGGACCTAGTGGCACAAATGCATTCAACATCGACGGGGCTGCACTTCGAGGGAATGGCCCCATTGGCACAGCCTTGCTGTTGGCTTATTAGAACTCATGATTTCTTGAGTACGAATGCAGGAGATCAGCTACGTCGCGCGAGAGTAACGTACAGCACAGTCAGGAAGGCCAGGCAGAGACTGAGCAATAACGGAGCTCAGGCAGACAGCCAGGATAAGAGCGAGCAAGTGAGACTTCATGGTTGATACGTCTTTGATGAATTGAAATGTGAGAGCCGTTTACGGAGCAGCCAACAATGTTGAGGAGGTTGATAGTAAAGGAAGAACAAAGTGAGGGGTGAAGGAGGGAGAGTCGAAGTGGACGTGGGAGTCGAGGGATGAGCAACAAAAGCCTGAGGACCCTTGCTACTACCCTCTTTGCCACGGCCGTCATTCAGGTACGCATTACCTGCTCGGAAACCATTGCCTTCCGTACTTGGCAAATATAGGCTCACTAAAGCTCATTAACGCCTTGTACAGATCAGAGTAGCAGTTGTTTCTTGTCTACGTCCTCGATTGTTTTATACTCTGGCTTGGAGGCACCCCTCACGGCCTGTAGTTACACTGTGCATTCTATATGACAACGATGGTGATGACTGACCACTGTAATTTACGCTAATCGCTTTTAAGGAACTATAAGGTATGCCCAGTGGAAGATCTGGGCTGTCTTAGGCTGAATGGATTTTCTATCACTTTGTCAGCTCTTCTATACAGCACGCCAGAAGGCACTCGCGCGTGAGCCTGATACGTCGTATTCATGGCTATACAGTCCCAAAAGTGAAATTTCCAGCTCTACTGCGCATTCTTAAAGAGTCATCGAAAGAGCCTAGGACCCTGTAAGGGGATTTAAGACCTGCAGATGGAGCTTTGGATTAGTACGGCAAATTAGAGCTTTGTGGTTACCGACACCCCTGCGGAGATACAGCTAGTCCTGGTATATGACTAGCGGAAACTCTCATTCATTCCCCGCAAGTACTTCGCTTCAAAGTTGCTGCAGCTCCCAAACCTCGGGCCTCAAATGATCAGCGGAAGAATGTTCTTTTAGGCATGTCTTCAAACGGTTGTACTGGCTTGGTAGTCAGCGCCGTGGTGTTGAGATTTACTTATGGCTAGAGATATCTGAGGCTGGATGGTTGGACATGTCCACTGTCAGATATTCTAGGGGTTCCTGCTGGTCAGAACCGACGAGTCAGTGGCCAGAATGGGGGTTCTCAACTGGCTTGCCAACATCGCCCTGGCTGGAACCCAGGTAATTAAGAAGATCAGGATACGGGTAAATCTCTCACTGTGTACAAAATCGTTGAGCCCGGCTAAGAGACGCCACAATAAGAGGAGTCCTAGTGACTGCGTTTCCCCTCCCCTCCCCGCACTTATACCCCGGGGAGATATTCCTACAACTAGACTATCCAGAGATAGGAGTGTTAATTAGATACCAAGCTCAGATCCCAAGCTCTAATCACCCACTTGATTGCAGGTGCACGGCCTTTCTCCGCTTTCTCGTCGATATTCCGCTTCAGAGAACCTTCTCGGTGAGGAGTGAGTTTGACAGTGCGCCCTTACGTTTCGCTGCGCCGTCTTGTTGGTTTCTACCCTCCAGCCTCTCCTCGATCCAATTTTGACCCCGTCCGACAACACAACCACTGAGAAGTGAACTGTCAGCATCTGTTGCAGCATGTTCTTTTCCGCCTATATGTTCTCAGCTTAATCCCGCAATCAAATAAATTCAATTACCAATCCGTCGATAATTGGGTCGTTAGGCCACCGGGCACTTCGCAGTCCTCTCGTCTAGCCCAGCCTAGCTGAGTCTGTCTTGGTTGTCACTATGGGTCTCGGTATTGTGGATGTAAAAGGACGACAAGTTCCTGGTACGATCAGATGGCAGGACACATGGTCTTTTATTCCGGAGCTAATCTATTCATCCTCGGTTCAGGCACCGTTGATATCTATGAAAAGGAGCGCGTCGAGAGTCAACCCTCTAACTATCACACAGAATTGAAGTATGATCGTTCTGGATCAGAACCCATACTTCTTGTTCCGCAGCCTAGTGATGATCCAAACGATCCACTGGTACGTTGGAAGACTTGCACGCAGCCATTGAGCTACTATCACTAACCAAGGGGCTGCATAGAATTGGCCGTTATGGAAGCGCGATCTGACTATTTTTGCTCTCTCCCTCGTTGCAGTTCTCTGCGCTACAACAAGTTCCGTAATGGCGGCAGGAACTGTCACGCTCTCGAGGTACTACAGAAAAAGCTTCATGTCCATCGCCCTCCTAACAGGATACCACCTCTGCGGAACTGGAATCGCGGGGATCCTTATCGTTCCGACTGCCAGAGTATGGGGCAAGCGCCACCTCTTCGTGCTTGGGCATATACTCATGGTGGCGAGCTGTGTATGGGCTGGAGGCAGTGGGATGAATTACCAGAGTCTTCTCTGGGCTCGTATTTTTCAGGGCGTTGCTCTGGCTCCGTTCGAAGCCCTAACAAACGCTGTTGTCGATGACTTGTTTTATGTGCACCAACGGGGCAAAAGAATGGCCTTATCCAACGTTGCGGTATTCGGAGCTGCATTTCTCACACCAGTCGCAGCGGGTAAGATCACAAAAACTTTAGGTTGGGAATGGACATTTTATCTCCTTGCTATATTCACAGCGGCAGCCTTGCCCCTCACGATATTCTTGGTACCAGAGACAGCCTTTAGACGCCTAAATTACTTAGAACCGGATTTTCATGACCGTGACAGAACAGAGAGTTGCCAGCACGCCGAATCTCGAAAAGCCCAAGACGAGGCCGATTTGCGTGAGCCGAAGCAGTCATCAACTAGCAATGGGGAGTCTTCACTTGACGTTGCTAGCCAAGAGCCGCCGACGCAAAGGAGTATACTTACTAAGGTCTCCTATGTACAAACCCTGAAGCTTTTTAATGGAAGAAAGACCGACGAACATTGGTGGAAACTTCTGCTGCGTCCGTTCCCACTGTTCTTCCATCCCGCAGTACTCTGGGTAAGACCGTCACCGCATCGAAGAATGCTCGTTCTGACTTGACAGGCTTGCTTGATACAAGGTGTTATCATTGGATGGACGGTATTCATCGGCGTCACTTTGGCTGCTATATTTATGAGTGGTCCGCTTTGGTTCGAAGAGGATAAGACTGGATACATGTACGCAGGTGCCTTCATTGGTGCCATGGTGGGACTCGTGTTGTCAGGGCTGCTGTCCGATTTTATGAACAATATCATGATCAAGTTCAACAAGGGGAGATACGAACCCGAATTTCGTATCCTCCTTGTAATCTTCCAATTGATCTTCTGCGGCATCGGTATGTACGGTTTTGGAATCACGGCCAATGATGCCGCACACTACGGCTGGCTGCCACCCGACGTGTTTTTCGGCTGCGTGGTAAGCGGGATGGTGATGGGTGCTGTCGCCAGCGCCTTGTATATTGTCGATGCTCACCGCAAGTATCCAAGTCGGCAGAAAAGGAGCTCATACTAACCGGTATCAGGGAACATTGTCATCGAGGCCTTTACGTGCATGTTGATATTCAAAAACATCTTCAGCTTTGTCTTGACCTTTTATACTTATGACTGGCTCGTGGAAGCGTATGTCAAAAAGCCGTTCATGGCGATTTCAAGTATTCAGGTGGCTATCTGTGCTTTGAGCATTCCTATGTGTAAGTCCCCCTCATTATAAATCAAGCGTCGCTACTAACTCGAGCCTGCAGACATTTTCGGCAAATGGAATCGGTTTTTCTTCTCGCGGTATGACATTCTAAAGCTGCTAAGGTTGTGGTGATTTCTGGGGGAAGAGGTGGCTTTAGCAGGAGATGGGAGGACTTCGTCAAACGTATGGGTGTCCATGAGCACCGTTTTAATGATTCAAGTAATAAAGGGGCTGGGAATATGCTCTTTAATAATGTTTTAATATTCTGATAGCGTTGTATTACTATTAACTTGTTGATCTATGTGGACCGAAGATCTTGACTACTAACGGACGCAGCGCGCGAGCTACCCACCTAGGTAACAGATAAGCTTATATCCCGATCGAACACGTTCATCCCTGGAACCAATCGACTTCACACGTATCATGATGAACTAAAGAGCCCAAAGAAGCGGCTGTGAGACATGACGAGTACGGAAACGGCCTGCACTGGAATGCTGGCTTCTGTCAGCCCACTCGACCCAAGAATTTGCCTTCCAGATGTCACACTCACATCCTTGTGGCTTCATGACATCAGGGACTCGATTTCATGAGACACTGTGATCGGTTCGCCATGCTGGTAATCCTACTACTACTGCATAAGGTTCAGCCGCTGAACTTGAAGTTGACCCTTTGTCGCCATCCGACGACCGCCGCTCTGCAACCTGCCTGTGAAAGCGAAATCACTACGTCACCGATCACCGACTGCTTGCTCTTTTGACTTTCGGCCATCAATCTGCCCTACAGCCGCCCCTCTCCTTTCATCTATCGTCGTCGTCTCTCTGGCTTCGCTCAGGAATGACTATCTCGGCTGTACCTAATTCTCCTTTCATATCATGGCCACTGTCGAGCAGAACCCCATCCAGCAGCGGATACCGCACACCCGCTCCGCCCGGCTAGCGGATCAAGGTAACTTTCTCAACTATTGCTATCTACAAGAGTGTTCCATACTAATATACACTTTCAATTGCAGCTGCGACTGCCGCCCTCTATGTCACCCATCCGGAGCGGAGCCTCGCTCTCCGTCAACCGCCATCGGAATCTGACCCAGCCGGTAGGCGACACCTATATATTTTTGTGGAAAAATGGCGGGTCTGACTTCAGTTCGCACCTACAGTTTCAAAAGCGGCTGGATTTGGTGTTCGGCTTAGTGACGCATCGGCTGCAGCCGCGCTGATGGCGCATGCAAGGAAGCAGGAACCCGGACTCAGACATACCGCGTCAGTCTCGCGCGCCACCGACCGGCGAAAAACAGAGTCGTCACCGCAAGGAGGATATCCGTATCAGGCTGCGATGTATGCTCTCAAGGATCAAAGTTTGCCGGCAACACATGGTAACAGGAAGAGGGCCGAATCTGCGCCATCCGATGCTGCGCATGCGAGTGTGGGTGCTAGGACGAGTATAGCGGCGACAGAGGGGGCGGACGATCCTTTTGACGATTTAGACAGAGCCATGAGAGCCAGCAGGATTCAAAATGCCCACCTTGATCGGAAGCTCTTCACTGCCACGCCACCTGTGGCCCCAGAGTTGGAAGAGCTACGGCGAAAGAGTATACTGGAGGCAGCTTCCATGTCGATGGCAAAAGATATGTATGGAACTATGGAGGCCAAGGATGGGGGACTTCAAAGTAGTTCTACTACTCGCTCTCAACGGGCTGCTTCGATTCCCACTCGAGACTCTGCGGCTTTGCGACAGGCAAGCACGTTAATGCTCGGCCAGGCGATGAACCTGCACGGTGTCGCCGAGAAACGAGCTGCTGAGAAATTGGCTGACCTTGAGGATGAGGCAGCCGCTTATCGAAACTATTATGGGGTTGAACCGCAAGGTACACGCTCGAGTCTTGCTCTTCGCAGACGCAGGGTTTCAAACGAAACGGACCAATTCGATCAGGAAAGGTCCAGGGAGATACGAACTCAGATGTCGACTCTGCGGTCCAAGCTTAATGCAGTCGACGAGAAGAGGAATGAGAAGAGACGAAACGACCGAGCTTCACTTCTGGAACTCGCAAAAAAAAATGTCGACGCAGCGATCCAAGATATGGACAAGCGTTTGTATAGTGGTGAAGCTGAACAGTCGGTCGCCTTGCAGAAATATCTGGATGGAAAGGCAGCAGAGCGGGCGCAGAAGGGCATTCAGGACATTGACACGCAATACATGCTCGCAAATAAAGTCAATATCGGCGGTCGTAGGTACGTGGAAATGTCCGAAGTAGAAGACGTGGCTCGCTCCCGACTTAAGCCTACTCTCGATGAGATTGAGGACATTGCGGAAACACAGAGAGCTCGGGAGTTGGAGGCGCGTCTTGATGAGGAGCAGAGGCAGCGTCTTGCGGCGATCGAGCGAGAGCGCGAAGCTGATATACGAGCGGAGGAAGAACGTCATCAAGGCAAGTTCTTCTTATTGCTTTCTTGAGAAGGGTGTCTAACTGAAACAGAATACCTGAGGCAAAATGCAAGATCCAAGGGAGAAAAGGCTTGGCCCTGGAAACGAAGATCAAGACATCTGCCTTCCGCTGAGTCTGGAGCAGATCAGGTTTCTGACCAACTCACGAAAGAGGGAACTAACGGTGCTGCTGCTGTCGCTGTGGAAGCTGCTCATCCTACCGAACAAACCACGGAACCGCGAGCCAGCGGTGCTGCTATTATGCCTGAGGAAGTTGCTCGTCCTACCGAGCAGCCAACGGCACAGCATGTGGCACAGCAAGACAACAGTGCTGCTGACGTCCCCGTGGAAGCTGCTCAGCCTCGACTCGAAAAGACAGCTTCGGAGGACAGCGTCTTAAGACGAGAAACGAAATTCAAGAATTGGTTCAAAGAAAAACTTGGCCGTCGTTCCAGTGGACCGTCGAAAGAAACCAACGGAACACGCGAGCCCGCGCAGGATACTGCTGCCATCTCTGAGGGCGAGAGGACCGAGCACATTAATATTCCGCAGGAGGCGGATAATGGCAGAACAGAGACTGCGGAGGTACATAAACAACCGGCGCATGGACCTGTAAGCGATCAAGACCAGTCGCGCAGAGGGCCGTTGAGGTCGAACCCCGTCACGGCAGAGGACCTCAACCGTCGAGCTGGGAGCGCCTCTGACGACACGCCGAAGAAGCCTAGCGAGCCCACTGCAGAAGCAGAGTCGAAGGGAGTTGCCGAAAGCAGCAGACAACAGCAGGAGAAGGAGGACTCGGTCCACGAACTGCCTGCGCCGTCGGTTGAGAAAGTAAAGGAGGAAGAAGACCGCGAAGACGCCGAGCCCCTGCCCCCACCCCCTTCTATGGGGGACCTCGTCAATAAACGCCGGAGCAGTGTTAACAGTACAGTTCGGGAGTCGCGCTTTTCCGAGGATCTTTAGTGGCTTTTGTTATCTATCTTTGCAATATATCACCTTGTTGTTTATATTGTTTGGTGTGTTTTACTGGTTCATTGTATGTTCTGGGGGGGCCATGTCCTTCTAGAAGAGGTCGAGTTAGGGCTTGGATATTGGTTATCTGTTGTCATATTGTGTATGTTATTTCAATGGTCTATGCATCTAGGATGTCAACTAGAAAGTACTTGCGTTGTCATCAGTAGTCTCTCAGAGCATTTCTGGGCAGCCAGGATGCCTCTGATTACTGGGTATAGTCAGCTGTCTTTCTGATTCAATCGAGTGCATACCCCACAGACATGTTTGGCGCCAGGACTCCAACACCCGCGTGTCAGCCAACGGATGGTCTTGCGCTGACGGTCTTACGTCGACCGCAGATATTAGTAGCTGCGGCAGATGTTGTCTATAAAGGCCGCTGGTTGGTCCCTGGGTCTGCTATGGTGCTGGGCAACTGGAGCACTGGGTAACTGTTGGTGAAGTTCACTCGGCAGCTGTAACACCTGCGCCCTTCCTCCGCAGTCCCACTTCCTTCACTTTTCAACTTCATCACCTCAGTAACTGTCTCAGTTCATCTCTTCCACCCCTCTCTTGAGCCCATACACCATTTGATAGCTATATTCTGGTTCTTGATTGAAATTCACAGCATCGCATCCAAAGTCCGCTCTCAATCTGTCCATGCAACTTGTCTCCAACGGGGTCAAAACCGTCCATAAAGCTTCTACTGAAGGGACTAAGATCGCAGTCACATATGGACAGCCTGTCTTAGAGGGCTTCGCAAGTTTAGCCGCTCTGGTATGTTCTTGCCATCCACTATAATCTGACTTGAAGTACCATTCTCACTAACCACCTGGGCTGGGCATAGGCCGCCGAATGGGCCGCTAAGAACCCAGGGTCAGCAGCGTCAACTGCAGCCGGGATTGCTGTTATCGCTGCCCCAGGCTTAGTGGTTGCCCCGACGCTTTCTATTCTTGGGTTTGGTCCTGGTGGTGTGCAAGCTTGTTCGTGCCCTATGTTTCAATTCGTTCTTTTCCTGTCTACCTGATAATCATGATCTGACTATTGATGTGGTGCTCCGTAACTAGGCTCCCTTGCTGCCAGCGCACAGGGTGTAGTTGGCAATGTCGCAGCCGGATCTACGTTTGCTACGCTGCAGAGTGCCGGGGCAGGAGGGGCCGGTCTTGCGGTCATTGATGGAGTTGTGCAGGCTGGGGTTTTGGCTGTGGGTGTCGGGAACGTGGGGTTAGCGAGGGTTAGGGCGAGATTATAGGTCGGCTTTGTCGCTGGATATAATGAGTAGGCGTGGGTCGCAAGATGGGAGGATGATTCTAATGGAGATTGGAGTAGATCTTGCATTTGATTTTATATTTCTGAACCCGACATTAAAACCCAGTATCTCAAACAATGATCCCACCAGCTTTAAATGCCCTGCTCAGGTGTCAGCTGCCAACAGAAACCATCGTCCGTATAAGTGGTTTAGTATTGTACCAGATGGTGAGATATCGACTGCCCTGAGGGTGGGCAGAGCCTCAAGCCCCAAGCCCCGGGCTTGATATTCGCTGTGGCCCTGTATGTTGCTAATTTCTCGACAGTGCTTCATCCCAACTATAGCTGATCATTCAATCGAGTGCTTCTATGAGTTTGTTTTCTTTTGTTGATGTTCTTGCATGTACCTTTGTTGCTTTTCTAATTGCCAACTGACAAGGAACCAAGCTCTAATCCAACTCGAGAATGTCGTTCAAATACAGCTGTAGAGATCCTAGTATAGAACCCATATCAAACTTTCTACTACTGAATCTAGTACATACGACCATAGGGTGTGGAGAACAGGGCTTCCCGTCCGCTCAGCCGTACTTAAGCCACACGCCGGTAGGTTAGTAGTATGGTGGGTGACCACATGCGAATCCCTACTGTTGTATGTTTTTTATTTCATTTTTTCTCCCTTCTATATTGACTGCTATCATAACCGAAGTGCAATAAGCCCTGAGGGTGTTGGTTTTTAGAGGTGATACTAAGTCTAGGCTGAGTGCCGGTGAGAAAGATAAGAAGTAAATTTTAGGCCTCTACTATTATTTCCAAGCCTGTGTTACGGAAAGGGTCTGCCTCTTCAAATCCCTTTCCTATCCCTGGTTGCTCTGTGGTAAGCTTCGTGGCCTCGATTGACTTACCTTTCTCTGTTCCTTAGCCTCGTCCAACTAGTATGAAGACTAGTCACGGTCCTTGGTGAAGCTCACGAGAGAAAGCAGGGCCAAGATATACAGCAACGGCTCTATATCTTGTAGAGTTGAGTGCGTACGAGTTGAGATGCTAAAGGTAACTCTGAGATAACAAGTGGCATTGATCGCGAAGATCTAAACTAACTACAGAGGTAACGAGCGTCCTTATATATCCGTTCATCCTGTTGTAGAGACACCTCTTTTGTAGAGTTGTAGACCATCGACATTTGTAGATAATCTGCCAATCTACAATCCCTTGGCATCTACCTGATAACGTGACGAGTCACGTTATTCTTATGTCAGTCATTCTCGGGTTTGTGCCTGGTCAGGCTACGCTGACATTGGTTCACGTCATTCCCTGATTCCATTTGCTGAGAGCAACCCGTGACGCGCTTGGCGGTTTGATCCTAGGCGTGTCATAACAGCCTGAAGATATGTAGATAGAGCTTCTTCAGTTTTTAATACTTTTTTTATAGCATTTATGACGGCAAGCCAATCAGAACATTCAAACAACCATCCTGGCGCTCATATTCAGAATACTAAGCATGGAGAAGAGAATTATGTACACGAAGGGATCATTTGTGGGATGTCCTTACGAAGCGAAGCCTAACTTCTATTGATAGTGTAACGGCTGGGTTCCTATGCGCTAGTATAGGTCAGGCCGCTGGACTAAAAAGGTACAAGACAACTGATCAGAATGATCAGTTGCATCTAGCGTCCTATATATCAGCGAAGGCCATGCCTGAGCCCTTATCCTGGGGTTTAGCCCATAACAGATAGGTGGTCAAAGTTGGCAGAAGTCGGTGTAAGCGATACTGACTCGGTATCACGGCCTGCAGCGCCGTGACAGGGATAAGATTGGGAATTTGTCTAAAATTTGGAGATATAGGGAGCAGCAGTGCTGTATATAGGCCGCCGCAGGCTGTCAAAACATGGTTTAGACGCAGCTATTCTATTACTAATAAATTTTGACTGGAAAGAAGCTGTGCATTCTCCTCTGTACTGGGCACACAGGAGGAATAAGTTTAGGGAAGGGATAAGTAGGTGGAGTTGCAGAATAAACATGCTTTTAATCAGAGATAGTACTGTCAGAAATACAGCACGAAACTCCCTGAATTTTCTATCCAAGCTTTCTTGCTGTACAACCCCTATAGTTATTTGGGACAAATTCTGGCATCAGCACCAGAGCATGGTTTTGTTCTATATAAGTCATTAGCAAAAAAATTCCGGTACATACGACCACAGGGTGTGGAAAACAGGGCTTCCCGTCCGCTCAGCCGTACTTAAGCCACACGCCGGCTGGTTAGTAGTATGGTGGGTGACCACATGCGAATCCCAGCTGTTGTATGTTTTTGGCATTTTTTTTTTTCTTTTTTCTCTTTTTGACAAATACGGCCTTCTGAATATATATATATATACATGGAAGGTGGGAGATCAAGAGTATGAGTATGTCTTCCATTATCTTTTCTTTTGCCGTGAATTACTACAAGGCTTACGCGGATATATACGCAGCCACTGAGATAAATCCTCGTGGCCTCTCCCTGAAGATATCGATCATACGCGATGCTCAGCTCGGATTTGCGAGATGTTCAGCAGAGCTAGAAGGGATATGTGTAGAACTAGAGTCGGTCATTTAGATTGTTTGCCAGTCACTCTCGCTTTCTATTTGCGAAAGCTATATATAGTGGTGTAAGATCGCTCAACGGCCTCCAGATAGAGCACCATAAAGAGTATATACGTAAGCAATCCCAGACCTCAGCATACCTAGCCGGTGGAGGTTCAAGTAACCGATCAGAAATCCTGATTCCACAGATACCGTCAGGACTGCCTCAAAACCGAATATGGCGGCCCTCTCACCCCTCCAGTACGATAAGCAGGCCCCAACTCTCCACTTCTTGCGCAGTCCTCCTCTTTCCATACACTATCCTCCCGGGTCCCATCGAAGATCGTAATTCCTCCCTCATCATCTATCTGCCACTGCCTCACCACATTCCCACAACCATCCAGAAACATATGCAGCAGCCCTACACCATCAAGCGCCTCCTCATCCTCCACAAACAAATGCGTCACCACACAAGCCGCATGGTACGCTGCATAGCGCATTAGATTCTGTCCCTTTCCCTCATTTTCTTGGTTCTCGTCCTCTTCACCCTGTCCAAGACTCAAAGCTGCCTTCCAACGGCCTCTCTCTGGCCTGGATATGTCCCACCCCACCAATATTCGTAACCCGCTCAGGGAAAACCACCAACGCATCCGCAACAGATGAGCGCGGGCCGAATATTTCCCTATAGTCAAGAATAATCCCATCCGGGCCGACGAATGCTGCGTCGAGATTCCCCGCCCAGACGGCCTTGTGGGCTTTTTCTTTTGAGTCGTCATAGCAAAGGCGCAGATACAGGCCTTCGTCTAGTGAGCCTGCGTAGTCTGCATAGGGCCGGAGATGCTCGGGGCGGAGTGGGCGGAGGATTGTGTCGATATGGGTGAGGATCGGGCGGCTTTCTCCTTGTTCGGATTGAAATTGCGTGTTGTAGGGCTGTAACAGTTCACACCCAAGAATTAGATATGAACTAACGTGAATATCAGAAAGAAAAGAGAGAAAACAAAAAAAGGGCGCACCTCTCGACCTTGCTTCTCAGCTTGAGGAATTGCCGGAGTAGACGGGTGCGGCGCTCAGAAGGGGGTCTCTGATGTTGGTGCGGGGTATGCTCAAGCTGGTGCTGGTCTGGGGAAGTCCTACTGTGAAAGGACGTATATCTCTAATGGAAGGGAGCCGCAGAGGGAGAAGGAGGAGCTTCGCCTTCTAAGATTTCGAGGGGGCATGATGATAATGTCTGAAGAGTGTAGATGGAGTATTTGTGCGAGGGAGCGTTAGGAGATTGGAGAGCCACTGCGCAACTCAACATGGCACGGATATCCATCGGCCGGATGTGTTCCAGCCTTCTCAGTCTGATACGCTCTCTCGCCGTGCACAGTCTTGAGCGGACTACCTCCAATTCCCAGCCATCTAGCAAGTTTTGGCAGAAGCCCTTCGTTTGCTGCATTCATTGCATCCCACTCGTCATACGCGGGTCTGATATCGAGCGTCCTCGCAGTCATCACCATGACTATCCGCATCTCGTTATAGACCAGGGTTTGCCCGATACAGTTCCGCGGCCCGTGCTCAAACGGGCGCCATGCAGCCGGATTCGGATAGAGTTCATGCCCGGGACCAACAAGCCAGCGCTCCGGGATGAATTCTTCTGCTTGAAGCCAGAGTCGGGGATTTTTGTGGATGGTTGGATGGAGGATTTCTGCGCCAATGGTATGGTCTAGTTGATAGCTATTCCCAAGGCGGTCGGTGAGGGTGACTCCGTCGCGCCCCTCGCGTGTAGTTGAGGCCGGGGGAAATAGACGTAGGGTTTCTTTGATGACAGCTAGAGTGTAAGGGCACTGATTTAGGAGAGCTGGGTTCGACTTTAAAAGTTGCGCTGCGGCAGACGGGACTGTGCCGAAGATATGATCGTGCTCTTGTCGCATCCGAGCTAACGCTTCGGGGTGTTTTGAGAGCATATGATACACGTAGACAATACTACTGGATGTGGTGTCATTGCCGGCAAACAGAAAGAGGCGGATCTGGTGGGTTGCGTATTGTGCGAAAGTGTCGTCTAGCTTGCTTGCTTTGCCGTCTTTCTGGAGGTAATCAGCCAAGTATGCCTCGAGAGCGAGGGCGATAACCGATTTAACGCGTTTGGAAGTCGAGGCCGCGCGCCGGCCTTGTTGCATCTCTGCAAACCTCTTGTCGAGTTCTTTCCGGATGCACCTATCCATGACACGGCCGTAGTATTTTTGAACCAGGGGCCGCAGCGGATTTGCACGGACGCGGGGGTCCCAGAACGAGTGCCATTTCGTGATAGTATTTAGCGCGTGCACCAATTCGTTATCAGAGCGTTGATAGTTCGAATCCATATCACTAGAGCCCAATCAGAGATGTGGCTTACAAAACAGGAAGGAAGGCTGTCGTTGTTATCTCACAGGGTCACCTTGAGTATGACCTCCATCGTCAGTCGGGTCGTCAGGTCGTCCAGATGAACCAGCCCTGTCCCGGCCTTCTCACGTAGGATATCACAAAAGACCTGAACCGAGTCAACGACAGTCGACACCTGGTCAACCATATTCCCAGCACTGAAGCCAGGATTAAAGTTCGAACGCCATTTCTTCCATTCGGCATCGTTCATCGATACCATACTCGGCCCGCCGGTGATTGGATGCATCAGACTGGGAAAAATAGCAGACTTGGGCAGATTGTACTTGGTTGAGATTTGCAGTGCGGCATCCGGGTCATAGACCATAACGAGTGCAGGAAACACCGGCCAGGTATCCATCAGGAACATTTCAGTGTCGGCAAACTCCACGGCCAGTTCATGAATCGGCAAGAGGACATGCGCATCGGCTGGTAGGCGATCAGTATATTTCTTCAGGCAGAGGAGATGGCCCGTGAGCCAGCTCCAATCCTTGGGCATGGGCTGAGATCATTAGCTACATCGCAATGAATGGTGAGATACGTACGATGCCTCGTTTCCGCAACTCATTGATCTTGCGACGGTGTTGAAAGCCGCAGTATAAACCGTATCCTATGACTGTCAGCAGCGGGATGCTGAGCGTCAGCACGAGATTAATGACGGCCATGATGGCTCAACCACTGGCGAGCTAGGTAAATGGCTCAATATGTCAATCAGCTTAAGACAAGAATCAGCATGATGGACCAGCTTTAGGCCAATGACGGTAATGGGGGCCAGGGGCTGGAATTCGTTGTTGTTAGAGCCGCTCCACGGGTTATTAAAACAGCTTAGGCCGAAGAGCTGGAGGAGAACTGGAGACACGAGGCTGGAGGCTGGTGCATTGTGCTTACCTATGCATCGGTTCGTCTCCTCAATTCGCTATCAGGATTTATTACCATGTACTGTGTAGGCCTATGTGCATATTAGCTTGAGATAGGCCATTTGCTTTTGCTAGTCATTGCTCGCATCCTTCCATACTCACCATCATGAGTTTCGACCTCGACCGCCCCTTCGGCAACATCATCAATTTCCGCGATGTCGGCCGCACCATCAACAAAATCGCCGGGCGAAAGTATGCTCAAAATTTCAGTTGTATCAGAGTATAGAGTCTCATGCTAACATGGACAGAATTCTGAAAGAGGGTGTCCTCTTCCGCAGTGCTCGGGTATGACCCCTATCTCCATACCATGTGGCCGCCCGAGTCAACAGTCGACTCGTCCGATGACTGCTTTTCGCGAATTATACTTGCATGTATAACGTATGCTAATGAAGAAATATGTACCAGCTCGATGAAGCTACCGAGAAGGATATTCGCCGTCTAACAGACGACTTGCACATTTCAACCGTCATCGATCTGCGCTCTACGTATGTGCTCACTACACTATTTGCTACCTACCTTCATACTCAAACCTTACAGAACAGAACATCAGATGGCCATTAAGAAACACAAGCGCAGACACAACATCCCCACCGGCTCCTCCGACTCCCAGCCCCAGGATGAAGATGGATACATCCATCTCCCCTCCCTCGACGACACAGAATCAGGCGCCCGACGCCATCTGATTAGTCTTACGGGAAAGGGGTTCGAGCGACAGCTTTTGTGGCGGTTAGACTGGTGGAATTTCACGTCTGTACATTCCTATTCTCAGCGCGCTCTACAATAATGTCGTGTGAGTGCTGACAGCGCGCAGAAAAGTCCTCGCATATGTAGCAGCAGGATACAGGCAAGACGCCGTGCGCATCGTCGGGGAGCATGTCATGAAGCCTGCTGGCTTGACCGGGCTGGCGATTGATACTCTTGAAGCGAGCAAGGGCGAAATAAAGCAGATATTTGACATTCTTTCATCAGTAGACACGGACATAGCGACCGACTCGTCTACATCTGCATCTTCAGCTGGCGTATTAATCCACTGCACACAAGGAAAGGACCGGACAGGCCTTATAGTCCTTCTCTCGCTCCTTTTAACCGGCGTCGTTGATGCCGAATTCATAGCAAGCGAGTACGTGCTCTCCGAGAAAGAACTGGAGAATGAATCGAGCGAGGAGAAGGAAGAGCGGATGAAGGAAATTAGAGCAATAGGGCTGGACGAGGAGTATGCGCGATGTCCTAAAGATTTTACTCAGAGGGTTGCGACCTTCATTAAAGAGAAGTATGGTGGTGTCAGGGAGTATCTGGTGTCGGTGGGCGTTGACGAGGGGACTTTGGAGGACTTGAGGAGGCGGTTGTTGGCGTGACGGATTGGACGTTTGAATGTTTGGAATATAGAGCGTCAAAAGGGAGAAATGTATCCAAGCTTTATAATTACCGTTACCTATATATGTCGTAAATCATAACCGTAATCCGAGTCCAAGTCCAAAGTGTCTAAAGTGTATCTCGAACCCGCAACCGATGAAAGGCCAAATGCAAAAGCTACACAAACTTAAAATGAAACTAAACGTGCGCCCCCCGGTAATAGTTGGTGTTCCTATTGGCGTTCGGCCCGGCTGAATCCTGCGTTAGGGGCTCTTCGTACACCATCTCGGGATGATCCGAGTGGGCGGAGTTTATGCGCTTCTCGCCTTGAGGTACGTGGTTTCGCGTGCGAACGGACGGTAACAAATCGACCACAAAAGAGAGGACGTAAAATGTAAAGACTAGCGCGATTACTATAACGTCCATAGTTAGCAGGAGTTTTATTAAAGGAAGTGAAATCCATACCCCATTCGAGCACCGCAGCTGCATTCCTGCGATGCGGCCTATGCCACCCGCAGATACCAAAGGCAATCGCCAGGGCGACCTCAACAACGATGAAGAAGGCCTTAATCGCAAAACTGGCCAATAGGATACGATGCTGGGAGCGGTAGAAGATGCCAATACGAAGGTACTCAATGCAGATGAGGATAGCGCTGACAAGATATGCAACACTACATGACGGTTCATTAGCCCAATCCTGCTGTTACACAGTTTCCGCAATGCAAGGCGCAACAACTCACAGGAACATCGCCAGAAAGCCACTGTGTAGATGCGGATGTCGAAGGGTGTCATAGACAGATAAAAGAATCAAGCCCAAAGCGCCGGCGACCGAAAAAAATATAGACGCGATAGCGCAAAACTTGTCAAAACGCCCTTTGTTCGGTACCAGCTGCCCGGAATGTCGCAGCCATCGCTCTGAGACGAACGAGAGGTCGAGGAACACGACTGTGATAACGCTACCGGTGATGAACAGCGGCTTGAGACCCTGCGCGCCGACGTCTGATATATACCTGCGAAACCGTTTAGACAGATACTTGCGATGGGAGGTTCCAAATTACTCACGCGATTGTTTGTCCTGTTTCCATGCTCGAGTAGATAGGGTAGCCTTGGACGCACCAGGTTCCCAGCATTGCGGCGAGCATGGCTACATGTGTTAGTTGCTCCTGCTGTCGACTCCTAACTCGTGTCGTGTTGACGTACCTATCCACATGCACGCCGAAATCACGGGGAAGATCCAGAAAGAAATAATCCACATCTTGTCTTGTATATAGAACTGCGCCTACCACCTACGATTGCGCACGGCGGTTGGGAAAGAATATTGTGTGGTGGAGAGGTCGAACGGGGAGATCGTAGGGACTCCAGTAAGGAGAACAATCATAATATAAAAATCAGGAGCGCCGGGGTATTACGTATGCTGGGAGCACCATGGGTAGGTATAAGTCGGGACTCGGGTGCGTGGAGCCACTAGCTCACGAAAGCAACAACGGGAAAGCATAGCGGAAGCTGCGGATGTGGCTGGCTCACGACACAGTGATCAGAGGAGTTACTCAATGATTCCAAGAGCCGTTTCTCTTGGCAAATGGTCAACTGGCCTGAATCAGCCACCAAACTGACTAAAACTGAACATGGCGAAGTCGTGTTCGGATCTGCAGGCAGGGATGACTTCACTGCTGCCTTCGGAGATCAACGTCATTGTTGTGGTTGTGAGAGCCCTCCCGGAACCCGGCTTTCTTAACTCCGCTCTCAGAAGACTTCGTGATTCGGGAACCTGGGCTCTAAAGAACCTCATACTACATGAAATTTTTTTCTAATGGTACTCGTGTAAGAGGATAACTATGTCCAGATTATTATAAGTAGGTAAGAATAAAGACCTCTATTTAAACTCCATGCCCGCGAGTTTAAACCATAAACAAGAATCTAAACAAAGAATGAAGGAGCACAGAGCTGGGAATTCATGGTCGGCTCACGCGTTGGCGGATGCCCCCGTTAATCACACGGGTAGGTGAGCTGGGCACTTTGTGTTTTATGACTTCCACCACCGGAATGTAATCGCCACTGCTGGCTGGGCTGCGTTTTCGAGGACTGCTCTTATCGCTCTCGCTCTGTCTGTTGGTAACGGATCTCGCTGCCAGCGCTCCAAGGTCCGGCGAACCATGCAAAGCGTGCGGCCGAGCGCTGGTATACGGCGTCTTTGCTAGACGTGTCGGAGACCCGCATTGAGGGTCGATTGGATGGTGCAGGATGTGACGGGACTCGCTCAGTTGCGCTGTTTGGTGCAGAGGTATCTGTTGGTAATCATCTGGAAGGGAGCCGGGAATCGCAGGAGGCGCATGAAACACCGACGGGCGACTCGCAGAGCTAAGGTAAGGTGGCTGGTGGGTTGATCGGAGCGTCGTCGTCGACGATTGCGGACTAACTGATGCGCTTGTCCTGGCCCAAGTGTCATAGATACTGGTATCCAAGGGGTATGGCGAAGCGGGTGCGGCGCCAATATCGCTTCCAGACCCCTTCACTTGTTGACTTTCAGCCGAATCTGGTGCCGCCTGTAGTCGCCTCCGCTCCAGCGCCTCAAGTTCCCTATTAGAAAGCGTGACGTTCTTGTGCCCTTCAGAATGTGCGCGTCGAATGCGCTCCAACGCCCGCTCCACCAACCAGTCTTCATTGTCCTTCATCGCCAACTGAACCGCATACGCAACTGTTTTATTCGTGTCTTCGTACATGTCGTAATCTGCACCCTCAAATGGACCCTGCCCGTCGTCGTGTTCCAGCACAGAGCTCCGCAGTATGCCCCCCCTATCCCGTAGCCCAGCTAATTGTCTTGTGTCCAGTCGATTACTTCGCGAACCAAACTGACCCTCCGCTTCACCACTCGGCTCCTCTACTCGCATCGCACCATCCACCAACTGTCCACCCCGCCTTCCGTTCTGTCTCCCCAGATGTGCCCCTGGTGGTCTTCCCCAATGGGGCATACCATAAGGAGCTCGCGGCCGACCACCTAGACCGCCTCCTCGGAAAAAGCATTCTCAATAGGCTTATCCATGAACGCGGCATGACCGAATACAGTCACGCCAGTAGCTCCAATGAGCCAGAGAAACGTGGCAATGGGAGAAGCCCAGAAACCCAGGGGCACCGCGACAATTAGCAGTCCAGTGTAGAGTTGAGAGGTATTGAATCGGGCAAATCCTAGGTCGAGATCACGGCCGCCAAGCTTTCCAATACCCCAAAGGCCACCACTGACCAGGAAGATGACAAAAAGTAGCAGCGGGTTGGTCAAGAGGCTGTAGACACTGAGCAACACGAAGATGGCGGCATAGTTGCTCGAGAAGTAGGACA
This sequence comes from Aspergillus foveolatus, assembly GCF_047715535.1. Taxonomy (NCBI): domain Eukaryota; kingdom Fungi; phylum Ascomycota; class Eurotiomycetes; order Eurotiales; family Aspergillaceae; genus Aspergillus; species Aspergillus foveolatus. The sequence goes on along the minus strand of NW_027396177.1, from coordinate 9,109 downwards.
GATTGTAGTTGACCCGGCTTTGGGCCTCGCCGAAATTGGCAGGCTTTGAGAGTCGCTTGAAGTCTAGAAACTCAGAAATTGGACGAAGATTGGCAAACCGTGATCCTAGTGACTGGGAGCGAAGACTGTTGAACCGATCTCCGAATCGCGAGGTAATCGCGTCGATGGGAATCTGGATCGAGCTCATTGTGGAACGTAAGAGATATGATGCGTTTTCGATAAGAGAGAGAAGTATAGAGGTCTCTGAGAAGGAGACAAGAAGTTCTATAGTGACTGGAAGAAATGTGTGTTGATGAGAACTGAAGGAAAAGGGGTGCCTAAGTCGAGGCTGAAATTATTGCCCAAGTGTCAAGTTGGCAGGAACGAAAAGCGTTTAGCCTCTTTGGGCCCCGTATCTTATCGGTCTTGTTGCCGCCAGCCACCCCAGCATCAAAGAGAGAAGTATCCTCTTGTAAAGAATAATGTTTTCCAGTTGACGGGGGCAAGCGGAGAATTAAAGAAGCCGAACTGAGCTTGTAATCCCGGTTGCGATGATCATATTCCAGACGACAATGTAACGGCCGGAATAGAGCTTCTCGCTGAGCGCGGAATGTTGCCCTTCGGCCAATGCCAAAGGTCACGTATTCGAAAATGTCTCGTAGCCTCGCCGTCTGAGGGCCGAGACTAAGAGAATCAGAAGGCTTTCGATTCTCGCAGACGACTAATTTGTCTCAAGGCCCAGGTCCATCCTGAAGTTGTCGATGGTACAGATACTGGATTAGGTGAGGTGGACACACCCAGGATTTATAGACCCGGCGCACGACTCAAGACATCTATAACTCGTCCTATTGTTATCAAAGTAATGGTATTGCTCTTAATGCTCTAGGTTCAGTCTCATGATTGGTACACGTCGTTTTCCAAGCGTGGATCATTTATGATGTCAGGTATCATTACAGGGAACAGTGCCTGGAGTCCCATTGGAGTGGTAAAACGCCCAATCAATTCTCCAAGTAAACATGTGTATGCGCTGTCGTAGATGTCGCCATTGAGATGCAATGCGATGTTCCAGCAAGCTGAGAAGTAAATGCATACAGAATGACTGGTTGGCTCTCAATCACACACATCTGCCGGGGAGCAGCAATGCCCGTGGATATGGGGCATGCCACAGCTCCTCATGTCTTTTCTACCAGCTACATTAGGCTTGCGCCATCATGACTTATCAACTGCATCGATTATTTCTACACCTCCTGGTTGACGGACCATGCTGATGATAGTGCTCTTGGTTTGGTCGACAAGAAGGATCTGAGCGCCATATTGGCGCTCAATCCAATAGACTTGTCATACCAGTCAACTGCTGGTTATCCGGATACTCCTATCAGGTACCAGAAGGTCAACCTACAGAATGCAATCTGAGAGTAAATCATTCGTCTTTCATAAAAGCAGTCTGGTAGGAGATCTGTTAATAGGTTTCTGCAATTTCTGTCCGCGTACAAGCAGTGGACGGGCCGGCCTCCAGCAATGATCCGTAGGGCATCCTGAAACACCTCTCGTCGCCCAGCTTGGGGTAGACACGTCAAGGATGCACGTTGATCCACATGCCTAAGACGTACTTGAGCTGTCCCTGTCTAGATGAGTGTCCGTGATACCAGGTAAGAGTGGACTACTATGAAGTACTCTTGAGGTCCAATACGGAGTAATTTGTTCTGGACCGCGGCCCACTATCAATCGGGCGGCCTAGTATCGTCTTGCGGCGAGCGGAGCAGTTTTGACCGCCTTCCTATTTATTTTCTAGAGGCCAGAATTTCCAAGTGTGCTCAGTTGGAGTCGCGAGACAACAACATCGAAGGGTCAGCGCTGATGATGGAATAATACTTTTGGTTCAATCGTATTTATTCGTCCTGTCATAAAAAATTATCGCATCTGCCCCAACGCCGCCGGGCCTTGGAGCTTTGACCGCTCCCGCAACGTTTCCACAATGAAGACAGCAACACTCCGTCTGTTCCTGTTCACGGTCCTCTTCGTTCTCGCTGCGGCTTGGACGAAAGAAGGTCGGTTAATGTCAATTGACATTGCGAATCAGGCTAACTTTGGTTCTACTATCAGACTATGAGATTTTCCGTCTCCATGATGAAGTTACCGCAACAGAAGGCGCAAATGTTACATTTTACGGTACCTTCTCGAAAGCCCTATCGAACTAAATCAGACCCTAACGAGAACGTCCAGACTTTCTAGGAGTTAAACAAAACGCGAATCAGGATGATTTGAACAAAGCCTACCGTAAAATGTCAAGACTGCTCCACCCCGACAAAGTCAAGCGTTCTTTCATTGCCAACAGCTCGAAAAACAAGAGCAAATCTAAGACCAACCAGAAGGGCGTACATGTCAACCGCGGTCCCTCCAAGCGAGAAATTGATGCCGCCGTCAAGGAGGCCCACGAGCGCGCCCAACGCCTGAACATCGTTGCGAACATCCTCCGTGGTCCAGGTCGTGAGCGCTACGACTACTTCCTGAAGAACGGTTTCCCGAAGTGGAGAGGTACCGGTTATTACTACTCTCGGTTCCGTCCCGGACTTGGATCTGTCCTCATCGGGCTGTTCCTAGTTTTTGGCGGCGGTGCTCATTACGGAGCTCTTATCCTCAGTTGGAAGCGTCAACGGGACTTTGTTGACCGCTATATTCGCCAAGCTAGGAGAGCTGCATGGGGTGATGAGCTTGGTATTCGCGGCATTGGCGGGGCGGCTTCCCCGGCCCCTGTCCCAACTCCCGATGCTGCCAATGCTGCCAATGCTGCCAACGCCGGTGCCATGCCGATGAACCGTCGGCAAAAGCGGATGATGGACCGCGAAAACCGCAAGGAAAAGAAGGGAAGTACGAAGACAGGTTCCCGTAGGAGCGGAACTTCTACCCCCACAGGCGAGACGGTTGAGTCGACTGGGGAGAGAAAGCGAGTCATTGCTGAGAACGGAAAAGTGCTCATTGTCGATTCTGTCGGGAATGTATTCTTGGAGGAGGAGACTGAGGATGGTGAGCGCCAGGAATTCTTGCTTGATCTTGAAGAGATCCAGCGCCCGACCCTGCGTGATACTATGATCTTTAGGCTGCCCTGTTGGATATATCGAAAGACTGTTGGCCAGCTCGGAGGGTCTAGCGCGGTGGACGACGAAGCTGCTTCAGAGGACGAGCAAGTCGACATTGTGGAGCAGCCGGGTCAATCTAGCTCTGCTGTTTCTTCTAGGGGCGCGGCCGCTCGCCGAAGAGGGAAACGTTCGTAGCGGCCGCGTTGGGTAGACTGCAATTGCTGGGCTGAGGCTGGGTGAAAATTATTTTTGTATTTAGTAGCACTTAAGCAGATAGTAGTCTTAGGAATGTATAGCCCGTATTATTATGTGGAAACAGCAACGTGTAGAAATAGGTTTAATTCCTATTACGTGATTTGCAAGTAAACTCCCGACTTCTATTCTAATAAAGCTGCAGTAGTTCTGGAGAGCATCAGGTGCCAATGAGAGACTAAACAAGTAATAATATCATCGTCGTACATAAGTCATGATCATGACCTTCGTTAAATGAGTGCTTCATCATGCCCAACCTTTAATCCCTCTGTGCTACAGAACAAGGCATACAGACTCGCCCGTTGCCTACATTAGCATCTTCGCAATGTTCATCAGTCCATTGATGTTGCTGGCCATGCCGCCGCCGTCACTACCGGAGCGCGAAGAGCCGCCTCCGAATATATGCTTCGGCAGATGGATTCCGATCATGGAGAAGAGCTTGACAAGCACACCGCTCGTGATCAAGGGAACGACAACCAGCATGAAAACTTTCACCGGATGACGCCGCGCATAATTGACGATGTCACGGAATAAACGCCTGATGTAGCGGACCACGCGGTGAATGAACCCAGAGCGAGGACGTGCCCTTCGCGAAGAGGAAGAGAACACAGACGGGCTTGAGCGTCCACGAGTACTGCCGAAATCAAAGATCGATGGTGCAGAATGACGGCTGTGGTGGGTGGAATAGCCAGTAGTGGACCGACGAGAAGGGGACCGATCTGAGCGCTTCCGGACATAGGCGCCAGATGTCGAAATAGAGGACCGGCCGTCGAACCAGCCCATTTTGAACTTGTATGATGATCAAATAGTGAGATGGCGAGTTGCTTGTCTGTTGGCTCCCAATATCGAACGTCGATGTGCTTAACGACGGTCAATTGACTGCTTGACAGTTCTTCCCTTTCCTCTTGGAGCGATTGAGTTTCCAAGTATCTGTGCCTGCTTCTCGATGCGACGACTTGCTCAAGCAATCATAGAGCAGTTGCGGGGTCCTTTCTGCAAAACACAGTCTTAGGCTCCGTTCTGCATTGATTATTGTCTCCACCACTTCTTTCAGGAAATTAATCAGATCAGCCGCGTGCAATGATACAACCGGGCAGATGAACATACCGAGAGCATGGAACAAGTGTACCGATGGACAAGCTGGAGGAACAATTACTTACACGCCGTGGAGCATCCGTCAAAAAGCGTTGCAGAAGGTGAGAGAAAGTCTGATCAGCCTTGAGCGGAGACCGAACATCCATCGTTTGGCGAGACCGAGGGAGCCCCTGTTGCGACAAAGTCGGTGGCTGGCACTCGCAGCTTTAGTTCTGCCCCTTCTCGCTGGTGATTGGTGTAACCCTCAGGGGCTACAGCAATCAAAGCCTCAGGCAGCGGGTTGTCTCAAGCCAGACAACCCGTCATATGATTATTGCCTGGAGGGGTTCGGACAGCCATAAAGTGTAACGCCTTTCAATAATCTCAGGCTTATATAGTCAAGTACGGAGTAGATTCGGTCTGAGCCGCTAACTGGGTAGATAGGGTTAACCAGTCCGCTTACAGCACTTTGGATCTGCGGTTCTCGTCCACACTGTCATTGTCTGAACCACCGACGTCATCGCGTCTTGTCTACTATACAGTTATCTGGCTTCAGCATCTCAGATCTTGCTCTTCGTCCTTCCTCCTTCACTCTTTACCTGCCTCGCTTCCTTACTGCGGGTATTACCTAGGTTTGGCAGCTATCGTTCTCGCTTTCACGTTCTCCCTTGTCAGTCTAGCGATTGAACAGGATGCCGAGTAAGTCCGATTCAGATCAACTTATCTGCAACGCCCGCTGACGTCTTATGAACAGAACTCCCTGATTACTGTAAGACCAAAACTTACGCCAACAAGTAGCTTCTTACCCTCGGAATAGATAAAGTATTGGGCGTTGCCCCCACCGCCAGTCAGCAAGAGATTCGCACTGCCTACAAGAGGTGTGCATGCATGCCCTTCACCGGTGTGCCATAGAAGTGCTAATGTGTGCAGAGAATCCTTGAAATCGCATCCTGACCGAGTACCAGAAGGATCGCCTGAGAAGTCGGCGCGGACACGAAAGTTCCAGGAGATCAACGATGCATACTATACCCTTTCCGACGATACCCGCCGACGAGAATATGATGCGAGAAGGAACCTCGAACAAGAGATGGAAGATGATGAAGGAGTACCCGGCGGAGAGGGTGGATTCTGGTCATCATTTGGATTCGGTTCTGCAGACCGTGAAGAGAGATCAAACGAGCAGTTTGGATCTGTGTTCGAGGAGATGCTCCGGGAAGAGGGTATGGATGGTGCGGGTGCACAAGGAGCAGTGTCGCATTTTTGGTCGATTGTTGGGGGCGCCAGTGGTGCTGCTCTTGGGTTCATTGTGGGGAATGCCCCGGGGGCTATAGCTGGTGCTGTTGCTGGGAACCGCCTAGGGGCTGTCCGAGATGCTCGGGGCAAAAGTGTCTATGAAGTTTTCTTGGAGCTGCCAGCGACCGACCGCGCACGGCTTCTGAGCCAACTGGCGGCTAAAGTCTTCCAGCATACTATGGGGCAATGAGGTTTTTTTTTCTTCTTATAGAAGTGCTCAAGCTATACCCCAGTGACCATTGACTTATAATATCTCCAGATATTGTGTTTTCCATGTGTTAACGTTTTGATTATCCATGTGTGTGATACAACTTTGTGTCTTAAGTGTGTATTTTTCTTCCACCTTAAATTAACTACCTTCCTTAAAGAGTACATTTCAGCCATCCCTCCAGGTCGATCTATCGATAAGCCGACCCACGCTGGCGGCTGATCTAGGCCGGGATCTTTCAATTGACCGCCTCCCTGCCTCGAATTTCGGGGCACCGTTTGCTTTTGTCTAGGCCCCCACTGCCCCTCTCTCACCGCAAGCGGTCAGGAGTCAGGCACATTATTCTCCCTGCATTTGTACATTTCGTCCTCTTCAATTACCTCAAGTCGTTATTCTTTCTCGGCGTATTTGCTATTTGAACTTCGAGATTATCTTGGGTTAATATTGTTCTGTTACCTTCACATCGCCAGCATTATGTCTACCGTCGAAGGTGCCGGGGTCTATCCCGCTCTGGAAAACCGTCCATTGAAGGGCACGATTTGTCTTTTCGATGTTGACAATACCTTGACGCCTGCAAGAAGGGTAAGTGCGTATCGGACTCCATATTATGAAACTTTAAATGCTAATAAGGCGCCTGCATTACTAGCACGCCACAGAGGAGATGCTCCAGGTGCTTTCGCAGTTGCGGCAAAAGTGTGCCATTGGCTCCGTTAGTCCTCTTGAATATCCTGCACTGAGGATTGGCCGTCTCATTTCAGGTCTTAGGTTGGCGGTTCCGACTTCTCCAAGCAACAAGAACAACTCGGTTCCTCGAGCGTCGACGTTACTTCCCTCTTCGACTTCTGCTTCGCCGAGAACGGTTTGACAGCCTACCGCTTAGGAAAGCCCCTCACCGGTAACAGCTTCATTCAATGGATTGGGGAGGAGAAGTACCAGAAGTTGGTGAACTTCATCCTCAGATACATCGCGGACCTGGACATTCCAAAGAAGCGCGGTACCTTCATTGAGTTCCGAAACGGAATGATCAATGTCAGCCCTATTGGCAGAAATGCTTCTGTTGAGGAGCGAAACGAATTTCAAGAGTATGCTTCTTTGGGATTTGTGCCGTAACCGGTGTTCTGACAGTGGCCACAGATACGATCGGGTGCACAACATCAGAGGTCCATTCGTGGAAGCTCTGAAGAAGGAATTTCCCGATTACGGTCTCAGGTAAAGTTGCGATAGTGGCCTATGTTAATATTCTGACGCTGACTACTCTTCCCAACAGCTACTCCATTGGCGGTCAGATCTCCTTCGATGTTTTCCCTACCGGCTGGGACAAGACATATTGTCTGAGACATGTCGAGGCCGAGAAAGAGATCTCGGGTATTGACTACAAGACGATTCACTTCTTTGGTGACAAAACTTTCCCTGGCGGTAACGACTTCGAGATCTACGACGACGCCAGGACCATCGGGCACTCCGTTAAGGATCCGGAAGACTGCTTGAGACAACTTAGGGAATTATTCCAACTTTGAAGTGCATTGCTTCGAAGCGTCCGCTGCAGAAACGTTTCTTGATATCACTCACTATACATTAATAGAAGAATATAATTCTCGAACTATGTGCCGTACATATCATGTCGCTAAAGTCCCAAGATCTAACTGTACCATGGCTAGATCATATTGAGCCCCATAGGAGATGTCTGTTCACTGACAAATATTGATGCACTTAAAATGAGAAATATCGGACACTGAGCGTAAAGCATAGGTCAACTATAATTATATTGACTACGCCAGACGGCACCAGCTTAGTCATCGGCCGCCCGGAATGTGCTTTTAGAAGAATATGGGGACTTCCATCACCCGACCATTCGATCGCTGTCATACTGTGCAAGCTAACAATACCGACCCTACCTCCCGCTATACCCCATTCTGTGAGATACTCAGAAATGGCTCCTCAAAAGTCTGTTGCTGAGCTTCCACGCTCGGTTCTTCCCCGCCTGACGTGGAACGCCTCATCGACTCGAACGAGCCTCACAGCATCTCATTCCGCTCCCCTCCCTGCGGGAAGGAAGCAGAAGCAGTCCCCACAAGGTTGGATTACCTTCACATGGCAAACACAATTACAAGTTTTCTCGCAGTCAGCTGCGACGTTCTCCACGGTATCTCGAAACTTTACTTCGACTTCAATCGCTCAACGCTTTCCGCACTCGATATCCCACAAGACTAAGTCCCAGAGTACACAGCCCGTTGGCGCTCCCATCCGCCATAATGGGGTCTATGTTGCGACCTTTAAGCCAGCCCGTCGGGCTTTTCATGCTTCGGCGCCGAGGAAGCGAGACCACCATTTCGATACGCTGAAGTTCGTCCAGCGGCTCAAGGACGAGGGATTTAGTGAAGAGCAGGCTGTCGCCATGATGAGGGTCCTTAATGATGTTATCCAGGAGTCAATTCAAAATCTCACCCGAACAATGGTTCTGAGAGAAGGTTAGTCGGCCTTCTGACTCTTCGGCGGCTGTTGAGAACGCGCCGCGGAGGAGGTTTTCGGAATAATACTGATCTCCTCCCGAATTCTAGATACCGAGAGATCAGCCTATACTCAGAAAGTTGACTTTGCCAAACTCCGCTCCGAATTGTTAAACGCAGATTCGACTGAGGCACAACTCATACGCTCGTCGCACGAAAAGATTGCCGCCGACCTAGCGAAACTTAATTCACGACTTCGGGATGAGATAGGACGCACTCAGGCCTCCGTACGTCTCGACCTTAACCTTGAAAAGGGTCGTATTCGGGAAGAAGCGAACAGCCAAGAGATGCGCATCAAGGAGACAGAAACAAGAATTGAACAAGAAGTTGCAGGTCTAAGGGAGCGTGTGGAGGCCGTTAAGTTCTCTACATTACAGTGGCTTATGTATGGCTTTCTTTCTCTGTATTGGATTTTAGAAACTCGCTAACAAACTGTTTTAGGGGTGTCTGCACTGGTACTGCTGCTTTGATTCTCGGTGCCTGGCGTCTTCTGATGTAAGCCATTGCTGTCAATCGGGCCGAGTGCATAGGCGATTGCGCAAAAGAGCTGGTCCTTAGTGCCAGTTCGCTGTATCATATACTACGATGTTTGCATTGCATGGTGCCGAGGTTATGTAGCGCTCGCTTTCTTCTTTTCCTTTGTCTCAGGGTACAATGATCTTGGAAGCGACCAGTGCTTTTTTTTTTTTTTTTTTTTTTTTTTTTTTTTTTTTTTTTTT
>NW_027396176.1:0-44712 GCF_047715535.1 Aspergillus foveolatus | reverse complement strand
GGTGTATATATCTTACCGTAGCTTGCTACCTATCTTATCGCTCAATCGAGCTAGGATCAGAAGAAAACAAGCTTCATCATGAGAATCATCATATAGTGCGTATCTGCCACATCCCCACTCATCTCGTGCTTTAACTTTCGATCTTTGCAGCATCACTATAGCACACTGGCTGAAAGGGCCCATTTTCGCGATCCTTTAAGAGTCCACGGGATTAGAGCTGGTACTGCAAACGCCATCGATTGTAAGTGAATCTGGTATATGTGCCTTTGAAAGAAAACTAAGAATTATTTAGCAAAGGCCTCGGAAGCTGCACGTACGCAAGCATTGGGCCACCAAAACGCCGATACTTTTTTTTTAGTACCAGTCAACTTTAAAACAGCTTGATATAGGTGCCTGTTTCTGGAACGAAGAGGCAGACTATGAAACGCATGCTATGGAACAATGGCTCATCACTGCGATACTAACTCTCCTTGCAAGATGGATGCTGCTGCCGTTGCTGAGATAGAGACTTATTCTGAGATGCTTGAAATCTACTAGAAAATTGATGAGCTTACCAGAAGGATTACTGGTCGACCTCATGAGAATTCACTTCTGGCCGCTGAACGAGCTTTATGGTACAATAAAGCAGCCAAACAGCGCCGTGCAAAGAAGCAAGATTTTATCAAGACCTGGTGGACGACATGACCTACACTTTCTGCAGACCTACACTGTTTCAAGACCAAGGCAAACCTATTAATGCTACTCAAACCATTTGTTATATTGCGAGAGAGCCTAATCTATCACTAGCCAGTATCATAAAAAATAGAGCGTTATTCTCTAATAGGGTTTTTTCATGCACATTCCACGGCTTGGTAAATAAAGATTCTCATACTACCAACACCTGGAGATTTGATAAGAAAATCATGCTACTTTATTAGCTAGAGTGACTTCAAGGGCGGCTACTTACCTTTGGAAGGCTCTCAGCTAATAATCACGAGGAACTTCTCAAGAAGTCGTTGCAATATCACTGACTTCATTTAGTTTCTCTAGGTGGATTGTCCCTGGTTTTTGGCAACTTATCCCTGGCTCCTTTAGGCTAACTAGTAATGCCCCTAGAGCGCGAACGTCGTCCAATTTATTGCCCTTATTTTGCTTCAGGATGCACTCACCCACGTTGGCTGGATAGTCCTCAGTTAGTAGAGTCCAGACTAATATGCTAAATAAAGACCCATTGCTTACCATACCTAGCTTAATACGGCATGAGCTATACGACAGCAGGATATTTTGGGACACCACTTTGCCGTATATAATATCAAGTTCATCGTGTATGTAATTGAGGCCGTTCAGCACCTACATATAGGCGCTCCATTAGCTATAAGCTCATATAGTAGTGAAAGAACACACCTCCTTAGCTATAGTAGCCATATCAATTTCCATGAGCTCTCCTCGACAGGTAGCTTGCACCTTTTCTAATGAACTTTTAAGCGACTCGTAGACAATATAAGTTAATGAAATATTAGTAAAAACATCCAAGATTTTTACCATGTTATCATGGGCCACCTTTCAGATCTTTTGGAGCTGACTATCACTGGCTCGCTCATTTATTTTTTCCACAACAACAATGTTATGAGCCAGCGAATGATCGTGCGCAATAATAGCCACTCCTCCTTGGTCAGATTCTCAAAAAAAAATAGTACTTCTGCCAGATACTTTCCACGTCTGGTTCTCTCCAACTCGACACTCTTACCAGGAATCGTTTCTGCTTTGGACGGTGTTGAGAACCTCGTAAAAGTTGCTTTAGCGAATCATTCACTACTGCAGATCGAGGGCTTCCAGGAGTAGGACAGGTAGCCGAGCCTTCCTGCAACGCGTTTGACTCTGGTTCTTCTTCGATTATATTCTCGCTACTATACGGAGAAAGGCCTCCATGTAGCGCCGCGCGGATTCGAGGTATTCTTGTTTTGCGCTTTGGGTTCGATGCCAATGACCAGACCAATCGCTGATCCGGAGTATGCATTTCGACATGAGTCGAACGAGGCGCGGAAATAAGAATGTTGGAGAAATTCCGTGAAAAAGGCTAGTTCTCCCTTCGGTACGCTCCAGAAATAGCAGGCCCATCCATCGGTTGAGGGGGCAATCTATGGAGCAGGAGAACGCCCGGTGACCCAACATGCTCTGGTCTCCATAATATAATCTAATTCTCTAAATACCTGCACCGGACTCTGCCTAAATCTGCCTGTGTCAAAGTCCCTTTCCTACCATCGATAACCATGACAACAATCTTCAAGAATGGCCGCATCTTTGCGCCATCTCATCCTTCTGGCCCCAGTGGCACTGATTTGCCGATTGCATGATAATCAAGGATGACCAAATATCATAAGTCGGATCGCTCTAAAACACCAGCATTCCCAGCGATGCGACAGTTATTGACCTTGAAGATCGCGTTGTGCTTTCAGGCTTTATTGATGCCCACGTACATATTCTGCAGTTCGGGCATTCCCTTTGGAAGGTCAATCTCATCTATTGTACTTCCCTCCAAGAAATCGCGACACCTTCTCCTCATATGCAAAGGCAAACCCATCGGTCCCTCGCATTTTCTGTCGAGGGTGGATCCAGTCTTCTACAATAGGCATCGCGCTCGCTAGTATGCTGGACGATCTCGACCCGCGGCCGATCTTTATTGAGTCCTTCGATCTTCATTCCATGTGGTGCAATTCCGCTGCCTTGGAAGAGATGGGGGCCTCACACCGCGCCAGATCTCCCTGGCGGGAAGATCCACCGTGACGAGAATGGCCGACCGTCGGGCCTCCTGGATGAATCTGCATTGATAAACTTGGATTGGCCGTATATGGAGAGCACATATTCGACAGAGGATAAACTCACAGCCCTGGACCTTGCGATCTCCACGTATAGCGCAGCTGGCTATACCGGCGTGGTGGACATGGCTATGGACGAAGCAACATGGGAGATTTTGAACACATATCGCAAAGATAAGGGGTTTCCCTTTCATATTGCTGCTCATTGGCTAGTCCCTTTCTCGAATGATCAGCACGCGAACCTTGCGTACGTTGATCGTGCAATCGAGCTCCGACAACGCACACTGGGCAACCCTAGGTTTTGTATCCTCGGAATTAAACTAATCTGCGATGGCGTCGTCGATGGATGCACCGCCGCGCTGTTCCAACCGTATCCCGGGAAGTCGGACGCAGAGGACACAATCTGGCCTACAGAAGCGCTGAAAGATGTCGTCCAGCGAGCCGATGCAGCCGAGCTCCAATGCGCCATCCATGCCATCGGCGACAAGACATAGTCAATCTTATACTAGCCTAAATCGGCCAGGGCGCTTGATCGAATCCACCTTCCAACTTTCGAATGCCTCTCGAGATTGGATTGCAGGCCTAGATCGCGAAAAGAGATATTTGTCTAGATAAAACGTACGATTCATGTAGAAGAGTCCAATACCGGTTATGGCAGCACTGCCAAGTGGTTTTGAGAGCGATTCCCGCGCGTATTATAAATGATCAATACTCCTACAAATAGACCAAGGGGTTGTGTAGCTGGGTGAATGTTGGGAGTAGGCCCCTTTAACGGCTTGATTCATTCTCTTGGGATCATGTTCCCTCCACTCCTGAGGTTCGAATAATCAGCACGGCCCATACCCAAATGCCTTCTATCATGGTGGGCGAAGAACAACCCCATGCATGATGTTTGGTGTTGCAGGATTTTAGCCCATGAGGCTTGAGTAAGATTGAGCTAATTATGATTGGGTTCTCACTCCCAAGTGGGACTGTATTTGAAGTCGCAGCTGCATCCTCTCACACCTGCTTTGCTGTTATAAACTCCGATGGCTGACGCGAGAAAGAAAAGAAGAATATGCTCTGACAGCGTCCTAGTCTCTGCTATGTTTCTCGCCGATATTTCAGCATCTTGTTCGGGGTCATACTGACGTCGATACTATGGATATTAAAGTCGAAGCCCCCAACCCCGAGGTGGCTAATGCCACTGGCGGGGAAGGGAAGGACGTCACAGCGATAGGGGTTCATGAGGATAAATCCCACTTCAAAGCGCCGGATGTCGAAGAGATCCAAGCTGGTGTCCGTGAGGTCGAGGCCATTGCCACTGTCTGGACCAAAAGTACCCGAATTATCGTCTATGTTCTCATTTGGATTGTGTACTTCACAGTGTTAATGCAGCAAAACGCTTCGGGATCACTGACCCCTTATGTTACCTCTGCCTTCTTACTCCATTCCCTCACACCTACCGTCACAATTCTGAGCAGCGTTATCGGCGGAGTCTGCAACTTGACTATCGCAAAGATCCTCGACATCTTCGGAAGGCCCCAGGGGTACCTGTTCTGTCTTGTCATAACGAGTATCGGTCTCATCATGATGGCGGCAACCAACAGCGTGGAAATGTACGCCGCCGCGCAGGTATTCTGGACCGTCGGCAATAACGCCCTTCTTTATACCGTCGGCATCTTCGTTGCGGACACAACAGCGCTGCATAACCGTGCTCTCATGTCAGGATTGGCATCGTCGCCTTCTATTGCGACAATATGGCTTGGAGGCCCGATAGCAGAGGGATTCCTTGACGGCCCTGGCTGGAAGTGGTGCTATGGGTTCTTTTGCATCGCTGTCATAGTCTTATGCCTGCCATTTGGCGGCGTCCTATTCTGGAACTCCCTGAAGGCTAAAAAAGATGGCGTATTTGTTGTCGAGAAGAGCTCTAGGACAATCCTACAGTCAATTATCTATTATGGCCACCAATTCGACGCTGTTGGCCTCTTACTGATCACAGCTGGCCTCGCCCTCGTCCTCTTACCATTTAACCTTTATGCCTACCAGGCTGACGGGTGGCGATCACCGCTTATTATTTGTTTGCTGGTCTTCGGAATGCTTCTAGTCATCCTGTTCGCGATATGGGAGAGGTTCTTTGCACAAATTACCTTTATGCCCTTCTCACTGCTACTCGACCGGAACATGATTGGTGGGTGCATACTCGGGGCCGTCCTCTTTATTAGTTATTATTGCTGGTTTTCCATGTTTACCTCCTACCTCCAAGTCGTCAATGATCTCAGTGTCACAAAGGCCAGCTACGTGGCCAACGCCTATAACGTCGGGAGCGGTATAGCTGCCATCGCTACGGGAGTCGTCATTCGCTACACGGGCAATTACAAATACATCACTCTCTACGTCGCAATCCCCGTCTATATTCTCTTCATGGGCCTGTTGATCTACTTCCGCAACCCAGCCCACGACGTCGGCTACATGGTCATGTGTCTCGTTTTCCTCTCGCTGTCGGGCGGTGTCCACATGAGCACGCCACAGATCGCCGCCATGTCTTCGGCGGGCCACCAGCACATCGCCGTCATCGTCGCGGTCGTCTCCATGTTCTCCAGCATTGGCGGTGCCATTGGTGCCACCGTCTCCGGCGTCATCTGGCAGAATATCTTTCCCGCCAAGCTCGCAGAGTACCTTCCCGCCGAGGAGCAGGCCAATTTCCTCATGATATATGGCAGCATAGATGTGCAGAGAAGCTACCCAGTTGGCAGTCCGACGCGCATCGCCATCCAGAATGCTTACGCGGATGCGCAAAAGATGATGCTGACAGCTGGTACCGCCATCTGGGTGCTTGGGATCGTGGGCGTCGCCATGTGGAGAAATACCGACCTTCGGACACTGACGCAGGTCAAGGGCAATGTCATTTGATTTTCTCTGAAAGTGGTATGTGGCTGCAGTCATTTTTTTTCGCGCAGTACAGCATTGAAGCAGGCCCAGAAAGACCCTAGACCCCCGGACCTGTACGCCCTACTGGGTAGTGACCGTTTCAACAAACACTGGACGCTCAACGCGCAATCTAATATCTCTCTCCTCTTGATTCGCGCTAAATATAGACATAACAGCCACCTAAATCTGTAGACTACTACCTGTCTCCTGAGACTATTAGACTGTCGTACAAGCATCTTGCTGGACGCCAACTCCGTGCGTATCCCGAGCATCCACAGGCGCCGCTGACCCAGTGGATGGATGCTCTGCGGTGCATAAAGCAATTCAACCAACAGTTTACGATTTGCATTAGCGAAGCCCGCCCCTTTAGCGAGGAACGTAATTATGGGCATCGAAAAATGGCGCCGGCACTTGTAGACGTGCAGAAGAACGCCCGGCCTTGAGCTATATTTTCGACGAGGACCGCAGGGTTCTGCTGCTTTTTCTATATGGTTTCTCTGTTGGCGAGTACAGCCGCCCCATGGTGACTTGCGTACGGAGAGATGATAAAGTGTTGAACACAAAACTTCTTCCGACCCAATCTGGCAAGCAAAATGAATGAAGTTTGGCATATGCTGCCTATTGAAACATTCGAAGCGTCTATAAGAAGATACAAGGTCCCAAGCAAAGTGTAAATTGTACTGATAGGAGTGGACAATCAAGTCTAGACCCCGGCGCATTGCTACATCCGAGACAAAGGTTTTGTACGTAGGAGCGCCGCAGTTTGAGGACAATAGGAGCAAATCTGCTCAATTACCTGCTTGGTCATTTTCTAATAAGGCGATGGTATTTGCTGGCGAGGATTTAAATGAATGAATACGAGAAGAGCCAAGCTTGCAATGCTTGGAACTGTCCGCAAGGTGGAAGAATAGCCGAATACTGGAGCCCAGCACCAGCACCAGTCGCGGAGAGCCGTGGCAAGATATCCAGTCCTTTCTTCCAAACGCATATATAACCAGAAGACAACACTGCTATTGAACTGGGTTTCCCTCGAATCGACCACGGAATTTTGCATCAAAATGGCAACCCTCAAGCATCTCTTGCTCCTCGTATCCGTGCTCGCTGTCGCACAACCCTCGAAAGCCTTCTTCACCCTGAAGCCCAGACACGAGGGCCATGACCATGACAGCTTCTCCTCTTCGGACGACCAGGGCGTGGGCCACAACCACAGCATGTCCCACGGGGCCTTCAACTTCACCCCCTCCGGCATCCCCTGGCCCACATGCACTCGCGATTGCTGCAACCAGTTCTTCGAGTTTTTCCAAGAGCCCGTCAACCACCCACTGTGCGTGAGCGAGGAGTTCTACGCCAATGTGACCGCGTGCATTGCAGAGTCCTGCACGCCCTATGAGCAAGGTGCGTTCGCGGTTGTCGCCGAGATCGAATGTCCCGAGGACGAAGGCTATACTGTGGAGGCTGTGGCAGCGGCGCTGGAGGAGAGCAATGGCCAGCCGCAGAGTTGCGAAGGGGTGGAGAATCGGACGATCGTTTGTGACAATGCGACTGCGACTGGAGATGGTGTGGTTGAGGCTACTCCCACGGGGATGTCGACGCATCTAGGCTTGGAGCGTGCGGCGACGGTGGTTTGGGGTGTATTTTTCTTAGGGGCATTTAGCTTGTTGCTCTGAGAATTGTCCTTGGGACGGTTTTCGGTTCGTCTCTTCCCTGTGGAAGTATGTATGTACCACAAGGCGTCTTGGGAAAAAATATGAATCGCCTTGGTAAATCTTGTATGTACATGATAGGAAGAAGAATATATGCGTAGAGGACTAACAACAGGAACCTATGTATATACGTGTGTCCAGCACAATATTAGTGCAGATATTATTCAAGGTTATGATGCACGCCCAGACACATGGTGAACTTCTATCAGCAGCGGATGCTTCATCCATGAAACAATATTGGCTGCGAAAAGCTCATTAATGGCAATATAACTTGGAAGAGTTAATCAATGGCATCACAACATTTCCTCAAGCACTTGATTGCGTCTGTCCCTAGCTCCTTGACAGGATTGAATCATGATTATATTGTGCACGAAACAGCGCAGTCAGAACACGCGAGTGGCGGAAAATGCGGTTGTTGTTCGACAGTTGCGGATGGCTGGGTCAGGGCATTGTCATCACACGGTGCTAGCACAATCCACAGGTGAGATGACCCGATTACAGCCGGCTCGCCAAAGTCAAAGAGGTGGATGAATGGTTCGTATTGACCGGAAAGAGAATCCGCACTTCAGGACCGATATCATGATCGAAATATCAAAGAACCCCCCCCCTCCTCTAAAACGCAACCTGTGCCGCATGGGGCTATTCACACCCAAACTATGTGGCTAGTGTCGCCGCTGAAGGGCGTACATGCCTCGAAATCTAGCGCGATGGCGAGGTTAAAGTCGACAAAACCAGATGACAGCTCCTGGTTTGGGAAAGTCATATCCTGAGCCAAGAATGGAGCTACTGCTGGATCCTGCGGCGGTTGAGACCACATAGCATCAATCTGCGGAGGGAGAATACCGGCGTAGCAATTACGTGGCACTTCGCCCATTTGGTATGCGCGTTGTAAGGTGTACCAATGCTGCATCAACGAATGCGTGTCAAATAAATCATCAACGGTGTTCCAAACTTCCGACGTCATGGCAATGAAGTCTCCAGGCCCCGGAACGTCTAGCATCGATGGCGCAGTCTCGGGGACCAGGGGCGGTAGCTGTGCGCCTAGGATTAAGTGCGGTGGAACAGCCCGTGCGAGTATTGGAGTAGATTGGTTTAGACCGGCAGTAGGGCAGGCAGCCGGGGGTGTGGCGGCTAGGGTGGAACTGGCAATGGGGCTGTCACCTGTGCCGGAGACATGCTCTTCGGGTCGGATTGCGGCATCGTACAATGGACGACACAGAGCTTGTGAGTCTGGGAACTTGTTAGAGGTCCATTTGAGGGGATCACTTGTCCGAGAAGCGTAGAAATATTGCTGCGCACCAGATGATAACCTTCTCATAACGGCATAAGACCTGCGACAGCTGCAGTTCTGTGATGGATCGTGAGGGCATTTCTTTAGAGGCCGACCGGTCTTGGGCACTCTAACCATCAACCGGTCAAAGTGTTTGCATTTCGAGGACCGGTGGCCACGCAGGCATGGCTCGCTAAATATCATGCGTCAGCTCACGTTGGCGCGGAGAGGAGGTCGGTGTGTATCTACCAGGACCACTTATTCCCTTGCTCGTCCAACGGCATCTTGCTGCACCTGGGGTGACTAAAACTGGCTCCGATCTAGTCTGCAGCGGCCCGGTTGAGGAATGCAGTGAAGCATCTGGGTTTGCGAAAGGGAGCAGGATACCAGGGCCTTGATGCACGATACACCCAGCCTTGTCAATAGCTCAGTCTCCGGTAACATTAATGATGGTCCTTCATACGAGTCATTCTTCAGGCGTGCTCAAGTTTGCCTCAGATACATCACAGAGGGGGGGCTCGCCGCACCGGTGCGCGCCAGGGCGTCCCCAGCATGGGGGTAAAATTCCGCCACCAACCAAAGAAAAAGTATCAAAACAAACTTTTCTCACCTCAGCGGGGGCTACAAGTCCGGAAATAACTGCCAGTTTCAGACGAGGCCGAGCTTTCCTCCAGATTACAGGCAAAGGATGCGTTCCCCCACCAAGTGCGAAGGACTCGAATCGTTTCTTTGGCGGCTTGCCAAGGTTGCGGTGGGAATGCACTAGACCCTATGGGAAGAAATATGCTCAATCCCGCGCAGTCTACACTAGAATAATGCTAGCTCATGGTAGGCAAGGCATGCTCTGCCCTCTGTGGTTTCGCACCGTCATTTTTTTATTATGAATTCTCATTACTTTAGCATCGACCCGAGTGGCCAGGACAGAATGATACGCTCGACTTTCGTTCTGTGTCCTCTCTAACAGTTTACCTGTCCTCGTTTCGGCAACCCCTTCTTGGAAACCCATTCGCCTTCGGCGTGCACTGACAAGCGGTCCCCGGCTCACGCACGGTTAACCCCGCCGGCAGCTCCCCACTCACCCATCGGCCCTTTTGGGGATATCAAGGGCTCGGAGTGGAAGATAAATGGGAAGAGAAAGGATACATCCTTCCTGAGCATCATTGCTCAGCCGCCGGCGAAACAATAATGCCTTTTTTGTCCCTAAATCCAAACCGCACTCAGGGAAATAGCCCCGATTACAGACAGCAGTTTGGTCCATTTAAGGATAAATTGTTCATCGGACAACCTCCCCAGACGTCATAAACTAGCCGTCAGAAAACATTTATTGTGTATTTGTTAAAGGCCCCTAGGAGTGCTGATGATGCTGGGGTTACCTCATTTTCCCCCAAAATGGATCTTGCCTTGTCCCAACAACGCCAAAGACAAACGCTTTTACGTTGCTTCTTTCCTAAGTACTTTAGCGCGACTGGAAACCTAGCACAGATCCTTCATCTTTCACTGTCGCTGTATGCTTTGCTGTCCACTCCGCGGGGTCCAAAAGCTTGCTTGGGTCCCCACGATCGTCGAAGATACCACCCGCGAGGAATGCCGGAGTAGTAGTCTAATGTGTGTGGGAACGACTTCAACGAGCGGTTAGCTTAAATCTAGGGACCCTGACCAGGCCTGCGGGGCGGTGCCTGATTCCCGCGAGTTCCATCTTCCGAGTTCTCATTTGTCAATACGTGCATGGAGTCATAAGGTCCGTTCAATCTTGAATACCCCAGTAGGGGCAATTTACAATCAACGCGGGTCAAGTGCAGGCATAGTTGTCGTTGGAGAATTTCGATTGCAGTTTGATAGCGGGAACCGCTTGATGGGGTTCTCAAGCGCGCCGACTACTCTGCATCCGATGTCTACATTTGCGAGGAAGTACCATCCCCGTAAATAGGATACCATTTACTCAATGTAGCAGAATTCCGAAACCATGGAAAATCATCTAATCATGACATGCTCCGTCGTTCAATGATGAGCGGCGCATATACCGGCCCAGGGCCAACTCTCCAATAATAATGTCTCCGAGGACAGCAATAAACACCCCAGTGTTGAGGGCCATTACAGCCAGCAATTTGAATAGGAGCTGTTAGCGACACTTGTCGGTAACCTCTAAGGTTAATAGGAAGAAACCGCAGTATATACCCAGCAAGCGCCCTTAAGCCCTCTATAAATGTTGCTCCACCGTCATGCGGCAAATTCCAGGGTCCACTAGGTGTCCAGATTGGGAAGACTGAGCACAGCTTACCCCATGTCCGACTCCATATCGGCGACCGTTTCGTCGCAGTATCGTCATCGAGGCTCTCTTCAAGATCCCCAGAGGGGCAATTTGTCACGGGCGTAGGTAGTATTGTTTTCAACTAGCTGTCCTGTATAAACGAGTATCACAAGCTTAGAGAAAGAAACAAAAGACAGAAGCGCAGATATCTTCCTCCTCCCTTTATCAACCATTCTGACTTCCCGGACCTGTATGCCGACGGATCCCTTTCCCGAAGTTATGAGGACGGATCTCCTTTCCTAAGCTTCGAGGCCGCAATTCCGAGGCCGTATACTGATGTTGCAGAAACCTTATTTAGAACTGGGTTGAGGGCATGGCCGACAACCAAAATCCAGGCCATAGCCTGTGACACAATTCGGACAGGGTCTCTCGCTTTTGGTTATCCGCGCCTCGACGCCACTCCCCGATTCGACCTTGGCGTATATGGGATATGTGACGGCTCGTGTCTTTGATATTCGAGGACGCCTACGACGAAGCAGCGGGAGGGTGCCGATTAGCACTGTTGTTGTGACGTGCTCCTCAAACCGGGAGTGCGCGTCCTCGAATTGAAATCGGAGAGCGTTAAGGAAACTATTGAAAAACGCGAGGAGGAAGAGGACGACGAGTGTGATGCTATAGGTTACTAACCCCGTTGTCGTCCAGCCGGAGACAAGGAGGGTCACTGTTGTGGTTCCTTAAAGACAGCCGGCATTGACATTGGCATTGCTATGTGCTCGGAATTGGTGCTGGCAGCATGCTGGTGGTGATCGCTATTGGTGTTCATGTCCGCGTCCTTGAAGCAGCTTATACAATAGCTGATAGCAAGCAATATGCGTGTCAACGTGTGCAAGTTCAACTCGGTTCGCCATGTTAAATTTCAATATAAGAGAGAGTTGGAGACTCGTGCGGTAAGGAGCAAGTAATGTAAGGTGGTCAACTCCTTGTAAGAAATCTGCTCAAACATGCACGGCTCAAGTATGTCTGAGGAGCTGTCACCACTTTCATACCGTCTCTTCTGCTAGAGTTGCCATGAGAATGAATTTGCCTCCTTGCGCGCCAGGTATACATGTATTGTTTATGAGCGCAAATTAACTCGTGTTCCTGCAAGGGGGATGCAGAGATCTGGAGGTTGTTGTTGTAGAGGTTCTTTCCCATAATGGCCAGCGCCTGTATAAATTATATTGTCTGCTACCAAGAAGGCATGATCAGAGAAAATACTTGTAAGTCCATCTCTCTATAGCCTCCCTTGGTCTTTTTATTACTCCTGATAGAGATACTTTTTACTGGCAAACTTTATAATTTCTTAATCAATATACCTCTTTCTATTCAGACTCTCTCTTTGATACTGATAATATACTACTAGATAGTCTTCCAGAGATATCAGAGCTCCCAAGCAGCCAGCCAAGTCTCTATAAGGCAAATCCCAGCTTCCTTCCTCCACCACCTTTACCAGCCTGCACCCCAGAAGATCTAGTATGTATTGGGCCTCCACTCCAGCAAGTATAGGTTTTATATGACATACACCCTGATATGAGGACTCCCAGAAGCAATTTGTTGAGTAGTGGCTTATAACTAGATATAGCAAGCAATGTAAAGGGCTGTCACAGGCTATGGCCTGGGTCTTGGTTATCGGCAATGCCCTCAACCAAAAGCTTAAACAAAGTTACATCTATCTGAACCATGGTTCAGAAAAGTCAAAAGTGTTGACGTATGTCCAGAAAAGTTGATAAAAGGGAGGAGAGGGTGTTCATGTTTCTGTCTTTTATTTGTTTCTCTAAGCTTGTGATATTCGTGAATACAGGACAGCTAGTTGAAAACAATACTTCCTACGCCCGTTACATTGGCAGTCAATTATATATTAGGATAGTAAGAAAAAAGCTATAGTCTGGCAAGGATTTGAGCAAGTTGCACATGAGCAAAGTGGGCAACCAAAGGTTATATATAAGGAGTATAAAGCAATACTTGTATATCTAGCTACAAAGCATGCTGGAACATCCTCTCTCTAATATTATTTTGCCAAAGGAGGTTGTCAGGTATAGAAGGTAGGAAGGGAGTTGATCAGATACTACAAGAAATAGTATGTTCTTAATAGAAGGAAATTGTAACGGGCGTAGGTAGTATTGTTTTCAACTAGCTGTCCTGTATAAACCAGTATCACAAGCTTAGAGAAAGAAACAAGAGATAGAAGCGCAGATATCTTCCTCCTCCCTCTATCAACCTTTCCCAATCGTACGTCAAGACTTCCGACTTCCCGGACTTGCATGCCGACGGATCTCTTTTCCTACGAGGCCGCAATTCCGAGGCTGTACACTGATGTTGCAGAGACCTTATTTAGAACCAGGTTGAGGGCATGGCCGACAATCAAGATCCAGGCCATAGCCTGTGACAACGAGGAGATTTCGGCAGCTCTGATTTCTGTACACGTTGTAATAATCGCTTTCACAACGAATGCATAGTGGAATGGAGTTATCACTCGGATAATTACCCCCATCATATCCTACATGGTATGCGCTGTTCATTTCTCCCATTGCACTGATGATACTGATTCTATGTAGTTGATGCTCAGGCTGGTTTTTATCGACTGCGCCTTCCAGGAATCACGTTCTGACTGCACTTTATGGAGATGGCATTGCCTTCAATCAACTTAGAGCAGCCCAACGTGCCCGTTGGTTTCGAGACTTCAGAGAATGTGTACAGCGGGGAGAGGACATTTTCTATGACAGGATGTCACAAGAGGTAGCGCAAGCAGAGGCAGCAGAAAGAGCTATCTGGTATCCCATGGTATATACATCTGAAATATGCGGTGTGTGTCACGAGATGCTTAGAGGATCAACTTATACTTGTCGGGAATGTAATGGGCATATGCATACGAAATGTCTTACTGCACACCACGTGTTGCAATTTGACGGAGAAGTACCTTTAACATGTCCTATCTGTTCCCGACACAATTGCCGGGAATATACCCACACGCTATCACATCCACCAAGACCACAGCCTGCTACACGGGAAAGACAGTCTACAGATAATGTGCTTGAAACATGCCTAATATGCCATGACATGATAGGTAATATGACCGTATATTGCAGGCATTGTATACATCGTCTTCATCACAGATGCTTGGCTGACTATACGATAATACAATCAGAACCTAGGTGGCCCCCACCATGCCCAGTTTGGTAAGGCTTGTTAGTTTTGACACTGATCAGCAGTGGCTGAGTTATAACCAGTCAATCTGACAAGGGGTATATCCCAAGGTCGCATGTCCTGAGGAGCATTGTACGTGATCACAACTCACAAGATTCCGGGAGGCGGGATCCTGATCAAACTATCTATATTAACGAGGGGGGTAACCTACTGGGAACCCGAACAATTCCCGTAAGGAGGCGCGGACCCTAGAGAGTCATAGCCGAAGCCAAACTCTTGCCTCTCAGCATGATTTAACAGGAAGCCAAACTGATTCAAGAAGGCAAGACAAGGTTATAACTCAAGAAGCCAGGCGTAACCTACCGGAAAGGCAGATAGTTCCATGGAGGAGACAAGTGATTTCAGTCACTCCTCGGGAGCCGCAACCACGAACTCTTGAAGGCTACACGGTTTTCAGCAAGCCAGCGCCAATTAGAAAGGATAATAGTACCTGGTAGGAGACAAGCAATTTCTATCCGGCCCCGGCAGTCATATCCACGGCCTGCTGGCAGCTATCGACGGTTGGCATACACCAACACAGTCACGATGCAGATGGTAATATCAAGGAACCAAGGCAGCGGTCCTATGAGCCTTCTGAATTATTATAAGTTCCAAAGATTTAGTTCAGGTCAGCGCCATAATAACCATGACTAGAGGTTGATTTCTTATGAATATTTTAGAGGGCCAGCGTCCTCAACAGCAGCTCCCTAATAGCGGCGGAATAAACCCATTCTTTTTGCCTCGACCCCCGGCCCTAGGTACAGCGCCTTGTAAACCACCGTGTCTACCCCAGAGGAGTTCGTGGCAAGCCTATGGAACGCTTAAATCTTTAGTATGCTGATTCTTCCGTCTGTTCAGTTCATCTTCATTTTGAGGCACTGTAGAGGAATAACAGTATAAATTATTCATAAAAATCAAGATACAAACTGTCTTGGCCATCACCAACGTCTTCAACCTCACCGTCATCAATCATGGGTCCAATAATCGCTTCTTTCCACTGTGAGGCTTGAAGCAATGCGCTACCGCGGCCACAAGTCCGAGTTCCCTGGCCCAACGACGAGGCTACCAGGTTCTGCAGCTCGCTAAATACCGTCTGGACCTTCTTCCCCAGCCCACTGACCCGATCCGCGCGCCTGTCACCCTGCGCAAGTGATCAGACTCCTGGACTGCGGCGCCGGCGGCATGTCTTAGATGAGCAGGGCTCTGGACGAGTTCCCGGGAGTGCGCATTGCGGTGGTCGACTCGGTGTGCGCGTGGATGTATCCGACGGATATCACTGTGCACCTGAGCTCGAGGGCGACTGGCCGTTGACACCGCGCCAGTCGTTTCACTATATCCGGGGTTTTGCGCTCGGCGGCATGATTGCGGACTATGAGGGACTGTATCGGGATGCGTATCAGCATCTTGTGCCGGGCGGCTGGTTCAAGGTGCGCGATAATAATTTGCAGTTTTTCCTGGACTTGCCGAGTCCGGAGAAGAGGAGAAGCTGGTTACCTTGATCAGCAAAGTTAAGGAGGAAATCACCAATTCCAAGCTCAATGATCTACGGCTGTATTCGAGCTTTCACCTGGTCATCGGTAGGAAGTCCGAGGATGCGTCTAGGAAACCATAGTTAATATAGGCCAGCATAATGCGTAGAAATAATATCCGTCGATGGACGGATTATCGAAGAGACGTAGGGCTGCAGTGTTTGTATTCATTAGTTTTAGCTTATCCATCTCTGATATCAGTCTCTATATTGCGCACCTGCCTTCTTAACGCAAACAGAGTTCTTCGGGGACTTAGCTCAAGACCTTTATAGTACAAGAATGCTTCTTTCGATTCAAGCACCTCGTCATGAAAACGTCGCGCATTCCTTCGTGAACGGGCCCTGACATACTAGGTAGCAAACCAAGAATGTTTCAGTTATCTATAAAGAAGTGCATAGAGCTGGATCGTATTTGAAGCTGAATTCATTCTCGTCAGATTAAATAGATATTTTTGACAACTCCTGACCTATTAACGCACTGAAATGTCCAATAGTGCCAAAATTAGCAACCCTCCTGCTCAGGTACTTATTCAAACTAACAATACGTGGCGTTCGCAACAGGGGCTCTGATAACACCTGCATCGAGCAGGCGTTCAAAAGACCAGTAATCGCGCTGCGTCCCCTGTCCATCCACAACAGCACTAGAGTTGTGCTTAATATTCCAAAACGCGCCGCCGCTCACGTACTTGGCCCAGGCATAGCGCTGCGTCTCAAAGAGCTCTTGACGTCTCTCAAAGGCATTGCTGTAGAGCGTTTGGAGCGCCCACTCACCCACGAAGACGGGGAATTTGCCATCGCCGGGGAGAATCGACGCCTGCCCGCAGATGGCCCCGCTCGCCCATTGCGAGTACACGCCCGAGGCGGCAAAGTAATATACGTGCTGGTCGATGACGAGATTCGTCCCGGCAGGGAAGTAAGGAGACCAGTGCTCCTCAGAGAGGAAGCAGTCCTGCAGCATGAGGGGGATGCGCTTGTCGACAGCAGCAATGCGAGCGAGGACTCCCTGTGTGTATTTGACAATCCACGCGGTGCCGTTTGCTGTCAACGTATTGGGAGAAGCGAACTGTGTCGGGTTGTCGGAGGCTTCGTTGAGAGAGGATATGGTGAAGGCCCAGGGGTATCCGGTTTGCACGAAGAAAGAGAGGATCTCTTCGACTGCTTGATATGAGTAAGCGAGGTTTGTGCTGTTAAAGAACCAGCCATCATTGCCGACCTTCTCGCCAATGTCGAGGTTGTTCACGCCGCCTGGGAGGGAGTGCAGGCCGACGATGATGCGCATGTTGTAGCGCTCGATCGCGTAGACAGCAATCTTGCGCAGGTACTCTCTTTGATTCCCGCTGTAGAGCTGCGAGCCAGGGACCTTAATCCAGGCAGCGTAGGTGGTGGGGATGCGGAGGGTGTTGACGCCGACGGCAGCGAGACGGTCGATGTCCGCTGTGGTGACGAAGTTTGCATATCGCTCTTCGAGGACAGGCCCGCATTCTGAGCCCAGGGTCTCACAGAAGGTCCATTCATCTTCGGCGTCTGGAGCGTATTGGTTCCACCAGTACTGGTTGAAGACCTTTTCTTGCTCGAGCCAACCGCCGAGGTTGACGCCGTTGGCTTTGAAGGTGGTCCAGTCAGTGAAGTCGCCGAACTTGTGCGACGGTTTGGGTGTGGATGAAGGGGTGACCGCGGTGTATGTGACTGCTGTGCTTGTGCCGGAGGCGTACAGCGTGCTGGTCACAGGACGGCCGGAAGTGTAAGTGGGCTTGATGGTGTAGAGATCAGTATTGACCCCGGTACCGACAGCGGAGCCACCGGCGACGGGGCCGTCGGTGCTGGTACCGGATGCGCCGGAAGCAGTACTGGTCGAAGGGTTGACAGAAGTTATAGACCGTGTGTTGACCTCCGTTTGGGCGCCACCCTTGTGGGTGGTTTCCGCGCCGGCGGTGGTAGACTGAGCCTGAGTATGGGCAGGAAGCCCCGTGGTGCCGGTGATTGTAGCGGTAGAAATGGTCTTGGTGACGGTGGATGTGGTAGTGGCGTAAACAGTGGTATACAAACGAGTGGGGGCATTGGTACATTCAATAAGGATAGTCTTGTCAACCGTAACGACGGCGTTGTTCTGCAGCTCGACGTCAACGATGATGGGATGCTCAATGATATTGAGCGAGAGGTGCAGGACCTCGCCTGTCCAGAGCTCATTGGCGCATGTCCTTATAGACTCGGCGCGACGCGGGATAGCGCCAGCGGCCGCGAGGCCGACAGAGGCTGCCGCTATAACAGGGGCCAAATTGAGACGCATGGCAAGCGGTAAACGAACGACTGGGGTCAGGGATGATGAACGAAAGACCGACGGAACTTCCCAGTGCTTGTGGACATTGGCTTTGATTTATAGGACGTCGCCCCGCCACAAGTTGACGCAAGAAAACCCTGTCTGCGCACACCCGGCCCAGCTGGGAAGGTGCCAGTCCACCGGAGAGCTCTCCATTCCGAGGGGTTGAAGACCGGGAGTCGATATCGGGCCAGACGCTGCAGGTTTTACTCGGCAACCAGGCCCTGTTTTGGGCCGGGCGAGCCCGGATGGCATCTAGTGAAGCCGATGGATCGGATGGATGACGCCTGAGTCAGGTACAAACCAGTGACGAGCCAGGATCGCGATCTCCAGACTCATCCGCAGGACGATATGCTAACCCTATCAAGCGAGTTGTCCGATCGCCACGTGGTCCAAGAGTGGTTCCTGAACCTTGGAACTGGCAAGTTGCGAGGGGGCTTGTTTACTAGTTTAGTTGTCAATAGTCTTGCATAGAAGCCCACGCCTCAGCTAGAGCGACAAGGTTTGATGGCAGGCATATCTCGAGAAGGCGAGATATCTTTTGGATAGAAGGGCACTCTACCCCAGACAGACATGAAACTCACGAACCTCAAGGGGACATTATCCCTGGAGAAAAATGTGTTAACATTGTAAGAAAAAGTCTCTCTTTGCGGCTGCCAGGGACAAGAGTTGTGGCCGGCCAAGTGGGCCCCTCGTCATAGCGGACCAGATAGTGACTGTTGCTAGCCAGCAGAGTTATCGGCTTTTCCGAGGTGTCGATAGCCCTAAAGATCCTTGTACCAAGAGCCTCCCACTGAATGTTCGATGTGCTGGACTAGAGTACTAATCTGCATCATCTGATCTCATTCAGCAATCAGCACCCACTGAATCGCCTATCTTTTCCCCACCATACAACCACGGGAATCCGGAAGCCATACGTCCGGGCGCCGGGACTACTTCGGGAGAGAGTTTTCTAGGTCGAGTGCATCATTGGGGTTGAAGAAAATTTGCAAATAGTGCAAAATTTCGTACTCTCTACGAAATATGTGCTATCTGACTTGCGAGAGGCCAAGTGGACCGGGACCACCCTGAGGCCCCATAAGTCCGTTTCCTATAAGTCCCATCCCCTAGGAAAACGCTGTATTGACACTTCATATTAGGTGACTGGGCATGATGCGCCATGGCAGTAATCCACTGTTTAGATGACTAGGGCCGCGAATAGAAGGAGTATCTAATGGTACTTATTTGTGCCTCTAAGATGACTGTCAGCGTCAATGGTTGGTTTGTCCTCTTGAGTAGGAAACGAGGTAAGTTGCGTCTCACCGTCTGTTCTACAGCAATAGATGCAACTATGAAGCCAGAGCGATATGTTGCCCTTGTACTGATGATGACTGCCTTAGAAGACTAGCACTAACAAGAAGTGTAATTCACTCTTGTTCATCTATATTATAGTTCCTTTTTTTCATTAGTTCAGATATCTCATGGTGTGGAAGTAAGGTGTCCAACATGGCTCAGGCTACAGGCAATCCCCAGCGTCCCCATCTCATCAACAACTTTCCGAGATTGCGGAGCTCCGAACCAGCATGCGAATAGCTCTGTGTTACATAAGATCTCATACGAATTACCGGAAAGTGAAGCCCAACGGTTTGGGCTAGAGGAGAGCCATAAAGACATCACGGTATTGAGGTGCAGTGCATGCGCCTTGTCATGATCTCTTTCTAGGATTAAAGAAATTATTACATTCATGCTGGCAGGCATTTATACTTGCCAGTCTCGTTACTTCACCCCCTTAAGAAAGAGCAGAACTATAAGACTGTCTTATGTGAACTTGCAAAATGCACCAACTTCATCTTGCAGGCACAGAATCTGACGGCATCGACTCCATGTTGACAGTTTGGGATTCACTTCTCGTTTAAGTAATCAAACCTTTGAGGAGTTTAGCATATAATTAATGCTGTCATGCGGTCGACTGGTGGCTCCGTAGCTATGCCTGCATAGCATACTTTCGAATTCATCCAAGCTCTGGATCAAGGCAGCATAATTCCGTTGACTGGAGATTTCCCCGAGGCCAAGATTGACATTAGAGTATCAGATATCTAGTGTCGACGTCTCTTAGGATGCAATCCCCAACCTATTAAGAAACGACCTAAACTATTTAACGACCTTGCTCTTGTGCGCCTTGCCACCAGTACCGAGACTGGTCAGATCTGAACGATAAATGCTGACGGCCGACAACTCTACCTTTACTGGGGCCTGAGCCATAGCGAATGCCAGATGCACTCTTTCGGCTTTGGAGATATGCACCTAGGTTTGGAAGTGCAGAATTAATAGGGCTTGCATGTCCTTCCAATCCTGAACGACCAGAAGACTCCCAAGGCAGAGTTGACGAGAAGCTCAGTAAGGCCGGAAATAAAGCCTTTGTGGACAAAACCACGAAATAATGTGGTTGAGGACTAGATCCCATACATGTATTCCGCATTCGGCATCGGCGGTGCACCCCCACCCACACAACCTCTCCCCACCTGTCTGGTGACAGAAAAAAGACAAAAAAAGAAATACTTCCGATGCGGGGAATCGAACCCCGAGCTGCCGTGTGAGAGACGGCGATGTTAACCATTACACCACATCGGATTGCTGCTGAAAGAAGTAATTTTATAAAATCTATAACTCTTTTTTGCGACATCTGCCAAATAAGATTGGTCACATGATGACTACCTTGTGACGAACTTCCCACTCAGCCAAAAAGGGCTAACCCTCCTTGGAGAGCTAAGTTCTGACTAATATACTGGTTGTCACCTTGGCATAGCCGTCGTCCTTCATGCGGCTTTATCTACCTTCTCAAAGGGTTAAAGGATGTGTTAACGAGGTATACCGGAAGGATGGTTCGAATGAAGATGGGGTTTCTCGCTCTTGTCGCTTGTAAGTAGATCAGTAGGCGACTTGGATGATTCGATAACAGGAGTGTTACGCGGGCTTGTAGGCTTAGGCTCAACTAATGCCGTGGCAGGATCCTGCTATTCGATCGAGATAAGGAGTTTGCATGGCTTTACATTGCTTTGGTATGGTACACTATCTACATTTTGCCAAGCTCAATGTGCAACGAACAAACGAAAGGTATAAAGGAAGGTCTATCACAATGGGTCAAATAAATGCACAAAAATGAATGCACAAGGGGCAATATCAATGAGCGGAAGACTCAAATCCATGAACGAAAGTCTAGACAAATAACCAAGCTTGTCCCAGGCCCTACCACAGGCACCAGCCACACCATTCACAGCAAATACCCGAGAACAGCAACGGCAAACCCACCAGCCCCAGCGCCCACACCGACATTCAAAGCGTTTGCACCGGAGGATTCCGTCTCTGTCGCCGAAGAGCCACTCCCTGTAACCGTAGCAGTCACGGTGCCCGTGCCGTCCGTCCCTGCCTGGCTCATCATCGACGAACAACTTCCCGTAGCAGCCGTAGTCGCAGTCGTTGTGGCCGAGCCGTCAAAGTCACAAGCCGAAGCCACACTACCCTGCTCCGAGTAATACTTGTTCAGCGCCCAGTTGAGCTGCTGCTTCGGCTGGCACATTCCATACGCGCCGTAGGACCCGGTCGTGCCATTTGCGCTGACACCCGCGCACTCAGTTAGACCGCACACGATGGAGAAGAGGTCAGCGTAGTCGTCAGAGTCGACGGAGGAATCAACGACGCAGGCGTTTGTCTTATCCATGCACGAGCAGAGATCAGTGTTCGGAGTCGGGGGCAAGGGCGTGGCCTTTGCCAGCCAGGAGCCGGACGTCACGGCGGGGCAGGATTGGAGTGCCGTGTTGGTGGGGGTGTAGGAGGCTTTGTTGGTACCGGAGGGGGAGACAGCGTTGATCTGGCTGGAGTAGTACTTGTAGTCAGCCATTGTGGAGACGCTGGTGCTGTCGACGACAGAGACGAGGCCTTTTCACGCTCGCTCGTCAGCATATTCCTCTATTTTCAAAGGATGGGATATAGCGGAGTGGAACGCACCGTAGTCATTAGCCTCCTGAAAGTACATATAGACGATACCACCAGACCAAACACCATTCATCTTGTCACCGAAGAGCGCCTCAATCTCAGTGAACTTGCGCGGAGTAACTTCGTTGCAGCCATATTCGGCGAAGAAGACGGGGACGGAGTAATTCGCAAACTCCTCGGTGCGGTCCTTATACCCGGATTCGGTATACGTCGAATCTCCACACCAGGAGTAGATATTGTATCCCCAGAAGTCGATACTGTCCTCCTCGGACTCACAGTTGAAGTAATCCGCCAGCTGCACACGGATACTCTTGTCGTCGTTGGTAGCATATCCAACACCAAGACCAGACCTGTAGTTCTGGGCTTTGATGTAAGCTTTCATGTCCCGGACAGCTGCTTTGACAAATGCGCTTGCGTCAGTGGTCTGAACGGTATTGGAGACCTCGTTGCCGGCAAAGAAACCGAGGGTGTTGCTGAACCCGGCCATGGCGTCAATGACATTCGTGTACCGGGTGTACAGTGCAGTCTCCCAGCGGGGATCGTTGCGATCGATGGACTCGGAGGGGTCAGAGAGGTCGGCTATAACGTAGATGCCCGCATCGGCGAGCATGTTCATGCATGTTGTGTGGTTCTTTGTTGGGTCGATGGCGTAGACGCGGATCGTATTGGTGTTGAGGTCCTGCAGGATGGGAATGTCGCGCTTGCACGCTGTCTCGTCGGCGAGGGGGTCCTTGTAGCTGCTCTCGGAGCTAGAGGTGCTGTTGGCGGTGTAGTCCTCTTCTTCTGTTAGTGGGTTCCTAGGTACTTGAGGGTGAGCGTACGTTGGTAGGCAACTCCGCGGATGTAGCTGTGGTCGTTAGCGTGGGCTTTGTTGTATGGATGGGAAAACATACAACTGGGTGTTGTTGCTAGAGTAAAAGAATTTCGAGCCCTAATTCGTCAGTGTCAGTCATTGGTACCAGTAAACGACGGTACCTTGATAATGATTGGATCAACATCCGCCATCACCTGGCCCAAGAGGGCCGAGGCCGCGGCGGCAGCTAAAGCAAGCTTCATGGTAACGAGCGACAGGTCTGTAGACGATTGACCAGAAGCAAATGGTGCACGAATGGATATATAAAAGTGCCGCTGACGCGTCCCGCTGCAAGCGCAGATTGGCCCCGAGTGGATCTGTTATTTCCGAGCTCTATTTCTAGAACTCAAGCAGGCAGCATAGTAAACAGTGTAAACAATCTATTGGACAGTTCGGACTAAGGCCAAGTATAAGGGAGCATTCTAGCGGCCAGCCAAAAACAAGAGCGCAGGATCAAACTTCAAACATCCCCACATCGGCTACAGGTCGAGGTCCATCATAGATCCATTGTTCAATGTTGGCCCCGCCGTGCTCTGATAGCGGCCTCGAAGCCGCGGATTGTGTCAAGGGGTCGCTCCAGACGTGAGCGAGTTGGGTTGGACCGGTCTGGGTCGGCTGCAGCTCAATGTTAATTTCGGAGGATGTCAGTATTTCGATGTTGAACGTACTGATCACCTTGCCATGTCGATCAAGATGCTGCATCCCACTGAGAGAGACGGGAGTCTCACCCGGGGCTAGGACAGTTAGACGTATTCCTTGTTTCAGGGTTGCCACGTACCTAGCTCATCCGGCTTGCCCGAAAGCGAGGTCTGCGAGGTCTTGGTCTTGTCGCTCTGGCTTGAGCTAGAGGATGCGAGAGAGCGCGGCATGCTGTCCAACAGGGTCTGGCTTGTTAACCGGGCCTTCACCGCGGTGCATCATACCGGCGATATAAATGCTTTGAAGCTTCCTTCTGCTCGCGACAAAGCTCAAGTGTCTGCATTTGGAGGCCGATTCGTCAACTGACGCGGCCGGAAAAGGATCGAATGCCACCGAAGCGTTCTGTTGGTTGGATTTTGCCAAGCTTCGACTAATGCAGCGAAGCGAGGCTTAGCCGTGGATCTACAGCCAATCACCGGGGATCGGCTGGATCGCAGCCACGCAAGCAATGACCAAGCCAGGAAAAAGAATGCACCATCAGGCAAGACTAGGCATCCATATTCAGCGTCCATCGTTGCATTGTGATGCACGCGGATGAAATGCTGCACCAGGCGGAGACTTTGCCACAGTCGAATGCGTCGACCCCTTCGAATCGTGAATCTCTGGGTGGAACCCAGCTACCCCTGACCTGGATGATGAATCCTATTTTACCACGACTCCACGGGCGTTCGTCGATAACCGGAATTAGAACTCAATCTCGGAGTAAACCAGTGTCGGTGCCAGACTCTTTGGGGAATTTTCACCGAATCGGCTGCAGTGCTTTTGGCAGTGGGGTTCATCCACTCACCAATTCATGCAAGATTACCAATCCAGTGGTCAACCATCCCTCAAGACGCGTTTCCATGGTATTGCTGGACTGGAGATATATACCCGCGCATACCTATTTGCGATGCCTTGAGTTCCTCATAAATGCGACCGCCAAAGCGTATCCCCTCGACAATAGCAGCTTTAGCAGCTGCTTGAGCCATCTTCTGGTCATGTCTGCGAGATGAACATTCCAAATCACTCGTTCCCCGAGTTCTGACCTTTTCTCAACGCGATAGTTGTGGAGATCCCGCTGTGGGCTTCGCGAGGACGCAGCCTTTCATGTCGTTCCGGCTACGAGAAACGACTCCTCTTCAATGATATGTTCGTCGGCATGGCTGTTTCGACTACCAAGCGTGGGTTATGAGGGCAGACTGCAGTTGTTCACTGATCTACTTGAAGATCTGATCGACGATTCAGAGTCCCAACCCGACCGGCGACTTCACAATGTCTTGGCATCCAGATCACTGTCCAACGGCTATCGGTCCTAATTTCGCGAACCTCATCCAACTCCTTGGCCCAATGCAACATCCCGAGGTTGGCGTTGAGTATTCGCCTGGGGGCTCAATTGATCAATCTCGTCGCACTAGAACAGCTCGCGGCCGCCGGGAGCAGATCGAGCAGATCCCAAGGCAGTAGAGTGGTTGATTTCGAATTGCAGAAACCATCATCGTCATTGCCAGTATAATCCAACACCGATATCCTAATACGCTGGTATAGTATCGAAGAGTTCATACGGTGCGGGACGTTTTCGAGACTCGGGGAGCCGCGTCTGCCTGTTTTAGCAGGCTTATTCGACAATCGGGGGGTAAGCTTCGGAACTTGGTCGTACGAGTGCGAGGGCGAGGACGAGAACGAGGACAGAGGGTCAGAACAGGTAGGGTCGTTCCTGATTTCCAGGGTTCGTCAAAATATCCGCATGGCCATCAAACTTGAGCGCGCTTCCAAGACCATTGGTCCCTGCACAGCAATGATGCTGTGAAACAAATATAAATCACTGCCGCCCACAAGAGCCCTCAGCTCGTGGCCTGGGGATAAGTTCAGGTTAAAAAAGATGGAATCCAACGCGCGAAAGCTCGATTCCACGGCGACGCTGGAATCGCGACACCTCGCTGTCGATTGTGCCCAAGCGTCGAACGGCAGAAACAGTATGTCATTGGATGAGGGAGTGGTAGACAAGGTTCACTGGCGAAGAAAATAGTTTGGTTCGTCGAATGTCTTGTGGGCTTGGGAACACAGCACAGGTCAATCCTCACGCATCGCATACGAGGTCACGTGTGCGTGTGACCAGGTGCCGAGCGCGAAGCCGAAATCGTCATTGGGACGGAAAAACGGCTTTCGCCCCGATCCATCCCCTGACCGCGACCGGGAGTGGACGGGGGGAACAGAGCACAGAGTGGCATGATAATTATTCTGATAATTACTCTGCATAAGAGAAAAGAATAAATTGTATTGGTTCTCAGTCGGGTTCAAGACATTATTGGCTACTGCAAGGCTTAGACTTAAAAGAACACTTCCCTGGTCAGACACGCCAATATCCCTCACTACTTCGCACTAGTCGGTAGCTAGCCATCGAGCCCCGCCGCCACATGGGAGCCAACATTAGTGAGTGGGCGAGGACGCTGAAGGACGCAGCGACTCGCTCGATAACCAGCAAGTTTTTGCGACACGATTACACTCCGAATCGTTATCTGGCGGCGGTTAGAGATCCCCAAAAAGGTGTCAGGCTGCATTAGCGAGCGATCCGGCGCAAGAGATGGTGAGGGATTGTTGGCAGCGAATTGACCAGAGTATATTGCTTCTCTTGCCTCTCTTCGAAGGCAGAGCATCCCGACTCGAGTACAATCCGGTCGGCTGGAAAAAGTACGGTCCAAACTGATTCAAACTTTACAACGTGTAAGTACGCATCTCGATCTGGACGCAGAGT
This sequence comes from Aspergillus foveolatus, assembly GCF_047715535.1. Lineage (NCBI taxonomy): Eukaryota > Fungi > Ascomycota > Eurotiomycetes > Eurotiales > Aspergillaceae > Aspergillus > Aspergillus foveolatus. The sequence goes on along the minus strand of NW_027396176.1, from coordinate 18,464 downwards.
CGTGTTCAACATGCGGGGTGATCGAGATTCAGCGTGGCAAACTCTGGAGTCTCGAGTCTGGTGAGCAAGTGATGTGTCAGTTCTGTCCCGCTCCCACGGGCCATTTTTGCCGAGCCAGCGCTTGGTGCAACCGAGGGATCCGCGCTGGTTGGAGATTCGGGGCGACGGCTCCAAAAGACATTGGAGATTAAAAAGACTGACACACTTGGAGATGCGAAAGGAACTAAAGTACGCGGGTATTGCTTTGGCAGAAGGAAGCGTACCACGGTCGAGGATCTCTGGCGGGCCGAACGGCGACTCAGATCCGCTCTGGCAGTGACAGGTGGGTTCGTAACTTATTAGAATTCGATCTTCGCTCAATGCGTGCAGCCTGAAGAATCAGCCTACTCATAATTCGTACGGATACTGCAGAACATAACCCTTTCTTTGAGACGGAAGTGCCGGAAACTGCAGGCTGCAGCAGAGCTGCTGCTGCAGTACGCTCCCGTGCGAGGAACTCGACTCTTCAGCCACCCACTGTAAAGGATCGACGGACGGCACAGACAGAAGAAACTGCATTTTCCAGCCGTCTTGGAAGAACACTAGAGACTGAAACCTTCAGACAGTTAGCACAAAATAGCTTTGTGCTAGCTGGGCTGCTAGTGCGAAGCTCCCTTCCCTAACGGCCGTCCTGCATAGGCTGACTGGATTGCACTGGACTTCTTAATTCTTAAGGCAAGCCTGCAGCCTCGGCCTTGCATTTTCTCGTTTTCTCCCGTTCTCTCGCCTCACCTCACTCCCTACGGGCCGTTTCTTATCACTCCCTCCACATTTTCTTAGTAAAGAGACCGGTTTTGATCGTCGTTTCTTTTGGTCCTCTGATTCTACTATTTCGTCGGTCGCAATGGCGGACACGGAGCACGGCGAGTTCGCGCCCCAGCAACTCATTGAGCCCGATGTTGGTCCCCTTTTCGAACTCTGTCTAGACGCATCGACATTTAACTCTTGAGTCGCAGACTTTCGATGACCAGGATTCCACCTACCAGAGCTCGTAAGTCGACCGTCGGCCGTCGACTGTCGACCACCCGCGCTGCCGACGTTCGCTAACTATCGCAGGCTGGGCGACGCCAGCTACACGACCAGCATCACGTCCAGTGCCATGAACTATACGTATGTCCTGCTCTCCATTTATTGATTTCCTCACTGACCCATTCAGATATGAGGTAAATTCGTTATTTTACCCCGTCCGGCAATAATTAACATCTTTAGAACGGTCGCCGATATCACTCGTACCACGAAGGAGAATATGTCTTGGTACGCATCGCATCGCATCGTCTCGTGGGGAAGTTCAACCTGTCTAATAACCAATCAGCCCAACGATGAGCAAGAGCAGGACCGTCTTGACTTGGTTAGTGCGGCTTCAACGGACGTCACTAGTCTTGTGGCGGCCAAAAATTGACCACAACAGAGCCACCACATCTACCGCATGCTCCTAAAGGGCGAACTGCACCGGGCGCCCATAAAGAATCCAGCGCGGGTACTGGATATCGGAACAGGAACGGGGATCTGGGCGATTGATTTCGCAGAGTGAGTGACCAGAGCTTTTCATGCTGTGCGATGACATGCGATGCTAACATTAAACCTAAGTGAACACCCTGAAGCCGAGGTCATTGGTGAGCATTTTTCCGATACCGAATTGCCATCCATCTAATCGAACTTTCACCAGGAAACGATCTCAGTCCCATCCAACCCTCATGGTACATCCAACCCCCAGCAACCCTCCACTCAAACTAAAAAGGAGAAACCAGGGTTCCCCCGAACTGCCGCTTCGAAGTAGACGACTTTGAACAAATCTGGTCTTACAGCCAACCCTTCGACTTCATCCATGGGCGCGAACTCGAGGGGGCCATCCGCGACCACGACCACGTCTTCAGCGAAGCCTTCAAATCGCTCAAACCCGGCGGCTGGTTCGAGATCTCTTCCTTCGACGTAAACTCCTACTCCGATGACGGCACGCATCTCCGCGCAAAGTGCATGCAGGAGGTCGTCAAGAACTTGCACCTTTCGTCCAAGAAATTCGGCAAGGACATGAACACCACACATACCTGGCGTGAGCGCCTCGAGAAGGCCGGGTTCATCAACGTCACCGAGGAGATGTATAAACTGCCGCAGAGCCCGTGGGCGAAGGATCCGAAGATGAAAGAACTCGGCCGCTACCACCAGGTTAATATGTTTGAGGCGATTCCGCCGTATTGCTATGCGCTGTTCACGAGGGTGCTGGGTTGGCAGCGACCGGAGATTGAGGCGCTGGTTGCGGGAATCCGGCAGGAGTTGAAGGATATGTCGCTGCATCTTTACACGAAAGTACATGTTGTTTATGGGCAGAAGCCGGAGTAGAGCTGGCTTACTGTGGCTTCAGTCATTATATAGCGAACTATGATATGAAAGCGATTCCAAATTACCGACCCAGACTAATTGGTGTTGAGGAAGGAGGGGGCAAGGTATCTATTATTATTATTGTTAATGCAAGTGAGAGAAAAAATGAAATTGATAAAAAAAAATGACAAGGGTGGGATTCGAACCCACGCCAAATTAATGACGCGGAAACTTGATAGATCAAGATAGAGGTTCTATATAGATACCTTAACCGCGCGCCTTAGACCGCTCGGCCACCTTGCCAATTGATGAGGAGTGTCGCTTTATATATAAATATCACTCAAAAATACAATCATGCAAGACAATAAGCAATAGTTCTTCAATACTTAGCAACTAGTTGACGAAGCTTCTTGATTACGTTATTTTTAACTACGTGTCTACAGCCAATCATGATATTATTCGCAGATATTTGGTTGCTATAGACTTAAACAGCTTTCGATCTACCTTACTACAGGTTAATGCCTCCTCGAGTGATGGGTGAACATCATCTTGAACAGTCACGGGTGCTAGTATATATAATGTGACTGCGACCTCGAACGGCTTCCAACATCGGGGCGAACTATAAATAAGAGCAGTCCCTTCACCTCAAATCTCTGAAAAATTAACTCAGCAGCGTCTCCCGCTATTGACATAGAAGACCTTGATGGCCCCAATGGGGATGATGGAGGCGTCGATCTGTAGATATTGTGGAACTTTAAATCCCAATACTGTGGGCCCCATCCGTGCGTTTTGTTAGAGACCAGAGCAGTCGTGATTTATAGGCGAGTTCCATTGCTTTGTTCTCGGAGTCGTTGACTTGTGATGATAATCGCCTGTAGTTCTCCCATCATGGGCTCGGCATGCCGGATTCCCCTGGGTATGATATACTAATCCGCAGACCACCATGAAGCTGTGCCTAGGCCTCTACCTGGCTGCTTCGAACTTCCATACATGCAAGCTGAAGCTCCCTTCCAGCTAGCTCAGACAGCTCCCGGCGATCAACCTTACTATTCCCGATCTACACGTAAACGCCAACTAGGTGCCTGTGCATCCGACGTAGACAAACCAAATTTGATATTGGAATAGCATCAGTGAACACAGCACCACCGGTGAGCTGCATGCGCGGAGGATATTCGGCTGCCATCCATGACATCAGGCGCGAGGGGCAGGCTCCTCGTCACCGGGCCTAGAAAACAATATATTTAATAAGCCAAAGTGCCCTAGCTTAGTTACCGGCAAAAGACGACTAGTCCTCACAGAACAACAGGGATAACAGCAACGACACGGACGCCCGGATGCCGGGAGACTGCGGTCTCTATCTCAGACCCTGTAATCTGGTCGCCCCTGATCTTGAAGAGATCCTGGGTTATCCTATATCAGAACAGCACGAGACTAGACTCAAGTTATCAAAGAATCACAGCAATCAGCTCACTTTCCGCCGTCCAACAACATAAACCATTCCCCGTTCATTAATCCATCCAATATCGCGCCTGTGTTGATCCATCCATCCTCACCCACTGTCTGAGCCGTATGCGTCGGTTCATCGAGGTATCCCTTCATCACAAAAGGTGTACGAATATACACCCCCCCTTCTCTTTCAGAGGTAAGACGTCGCCACTCTCGTCGAGGATCTTGGCTTCAGCGTTGGGCAAGAGGATCCCCGTCGTAGTATCTTAAATGGTTCGTTCGGATCAGGCATCGCAAAAAAACCTGCTCTGTTGGCGAGTTTTAATTTTTCGAGCTACCTAGCTCTGTAATGAAAATGATATACTCACTCGGTCATCCCATACGTACTCTGCACCTGCGACCCAAACCTCCGCTGTCACTCGTCCACAAGCTTCCAAGAGACGAAAGAGCCGCCGGTGAGGACATGCTTGACGCTTCCAAAGTCCAGCGTCGCCGGCATTGCTAACGTTGCGCGCATCAAATGGGGAGGAGCCATCACCCAAGTCGGCTTGAATCGGTCCACAATTGCCGCAAATGTAATGAGGTCAAGACGCGCAGGGAATATACTCTTATACCGCGCCTTAAGGGGGATCATGATGCCCAGGAGAAGGAATCCTATACCGGCGAATTTGTAGTTGTACGAGACGATCTCTTTGCACCTGGGTCGGAAAGTGTAGTGGTTTAGGGCTTGGGCGATGTTGCCGACGAGACCGTAGTGCGTTCGGCATGCGAGCTTGGGTGTTCCCGTTGTTCTGGGATGCGGGTAGGTAGGCATTAGTGCATGGTGCATGAGTGGAACCAGTAGACGTACCCTGAGGTGTAGAGAAGAACAGCCGTCGTACTCTTTGTCTCGTCCGGTGAAAGTCTAGGCCATTCGATAAACCACCGCCGGGCGTATTTAGAAGGTAGTCCAGTGCCTAGGTTTGCCTTCCAGAGTCTCACTGCCACCGAGAGACTCATCGACAATGAAAAAGCCTTTCATGCGGAATCCCCAGTACGCCCGCAGCATCAAGCATGGCCTCAATATCCGCCTGTTCCGGTGATAAAAGCACAATGTCGCACTTTAGCTGCCGTATCCTGGAGACCAAATACTCGGGTGGACTAGTAACCAGGAAGTTGACCTCCGCCCCGGCTGCTAGTATCACGAGCACGGCTGTAACAAATTGAATGTTGGCTTCGCCGTAGACCATCACCCGTTTCCCACGGGCTCTTAGATGGTGCAGGCCATTGCCGAGACTCTTAAAGAGTGATTTTATCTGGTCGATGGAGTACCCACACGCCCTCCTACCCAAAGATTCTTCAGATAACTGCAGAATGGGCGCGGATGATGGCCAGGCGCCTTCCCTTGTAAGGCCGACCGAATATGTATGAGAGGAGGCCTGTTGCGGGAACAGTGACGGAGTATTGGGATCTGACGACCGACATGTCTCTGACCTGGCACACGAGTTGAGTTCCCTTGGCTGTGGAGGTGAAGTGGACGATGACAAAGGTCATTTGGAGGGGTCAAAGTTGTAAAGATTCTCCGTGCCCCGAGTTGCTGCATGCATGATGCTGATCATGCTGAGATTATCGGATTTATTGGACTTGATGCATCGATTGACTCAATAGATATATATACTGCCCCACACTGCATGAACTGCCACAGCCACCAGCTAATTCTCGGTGGCATGCAGGGCATACCCATCTGCCTTTTGGAGTGTACGGATCGCCATGTTCAAGCAGGCTGGTGGCTAGAATAGGGCAAACTCGAAGCAAAGATAACCTAAGTATCTAAAGAGTGTCTTGGTATGGGCTCTCCGTGTTCTCAGGCCAGTAAGTAACTATTAAACAAAACAATCTGCAAACTAAAAAGCACAAGCATAAAAATTATCTGAAAAGGTGCAGATGAGAATGGAGCAAAAAGAAAGCCGACCCCAAAAAGAAAGCCGAACGGGGGGGTCGAACCCCCAACCTTGAGATTAAGAGTCTCACGCTCTGCCGATTGAGCTAGCCCGGCTACTTGTTGAGATAGGGAGCTCTAATAAAAAATATAGACCTACTCATCTGTGCCAGGGATGAGTTTCTTAGCGCAACCTTACACGAGCGGTCAGGAACCTGTGACAACCATCTCCATTAGCTGTTTTCAGAAAGAAGCCCCGGATGGCAACATCCCCGTGTTTTACGCTTAGCTCGCCGGTGGATTTGTGGAGTAATGCCTAAATGCCGGTTTTAGACAAAATTGCAGGAGCATGGCAGCCGTCCTATACCCACACCACTCCGTCTCTAGGAGTACCCAGAGTCCAATTAGGGCAAGTCTGCCCGGGTCCGTGGCAATGATCGCCATTATGACGATGCCGGCCAAATGGCTGCCAAATGCGTGTTCCATAAGCACTATTTTATATACCCACATGGCCAGTGCGTCTTATCCTTTGTCCGTCTATAGCCACAGCTACCCACAATGGTCTACATAGACACTACAAAAGTACGTGGAACAGCCGATAACAGAACAAAAGAGATCTTTTAACTATCGTGGTATCACATATCAAACAGATCTAAGCTAAACATGCTCCTTCACACTCGTTGACCTTAAATCTGTCGACGTCTGCGTAACCTCAATGACCTGGTGAATCCCCCCAAAGTTAGATCCCACCCCATTTCGCTCCGCACTCGATCTCGTCGGCGTCCTATTCCCGTTCCCCTTGCCATTCCGTTGATGCTCATCGGTCAAGCGCTCCTCACTACTATTTCCATCAGGCAGGACAGGCCAGCGATCCTCGGGATCATGCTGCGTCTGCACAGTCGTAACCGTAAGGGCCAATTTGTCGGGCCGTAATCGGTTGCTGTCGTCCATCGAGCCGAGCGGGTATGCTCGGTCTCGACCTGATGCACCAGGGAGACGCGATCCGGAGCGACCCGGGAATGGGGAAGGTGTGCCCAGTGGATAAGAGGCATCGTTTGTAGAGCCCATCCAGTGACGCAGGAGCGGGCGGAGGGTGGCAAGCGAACCGGCGGTGATACCGAGGCCAACTTCGATGTTGGACCAGATTGCTATTTCAATTGTGGCGTCTGCAAAAAAAGTAATGTTAGTTCGAAAAGGAGGGCACAGAGATTGGCGTATAGACGTACAGAGGAAGTCAGGATCAGCGAAGGTCTTGACAAAGGGGATACGGACGATGACAGCGGAGGAGGCACTATCAGGCGAAATACTGTTAGCCAGGATCGCCCTTAAACAAGACCAGCAAACCTGGAAGGAACATACATGCAAGCCATACTCAGAATGCCCACAACCGCCAGCTTGGTCTTCTTGCGCATTTGCAGCTTGCTGACGAGGAAGATCGGCAGAGTTCCCACGGTGAAATCACACAGCGCCGCAAACGCGCTATACACATAGGTCATGGCGATGACGATCTGGATATCGATGCAGTAGCCCTTGACGTCCGGGTCAAATGCTGTCCGGGTCCAGAAATACTCGAGTGGCTTGCACTGCAGCAGCATGATGAACATGAAGACCAATCCCGTTATCACGGTGAGGGCCATGACGATATAGAGAATCCAGATATGGATGCGCTTGATGGTGATGCGCATAAGGAAGATGCAGACGGAGATCTTGCACCCGACGGAGGAAAAGCAGTAAGCGATTTCGCAGAGCCACCAGTACTGTCCGTCCGAGTCAGTTTTGGGACCAGAGCAATGCCGGGTTGGCGGAGGAGAGGAAGTCTGGGACTCAGGATGCTCACCCGCATGGCTGTCACGCGATTCTGCGGTTCTAAGGCAGCGAATCTGTGTCCTGTCCCGTATAGAGAGCCTCCAATCATGCACGCGCTAAACATAATATAAAAGGCCTGCAAGTGTTAAATTCCAGGATCAATGAATGCAGTTCGAGTTGATTGTAGGTACCATCGCAACAACCATCGCCCAATCGTCCCATCCAAAACCCTTGATCAGCCAGCCCCGGACATAGCAACGTAAAGACACAGCGATGGTGGCAATGCTTAGGAAAGCGGCCGCAACCGACCTGACGGCTAGCTCGCGGACGTGGCCGTCCGAATCATCACCGTTGAGGCCCGAGGACATTCTGGCGGCAGTCTCGTCAAGCGGCGGCTATAACATTGCTTGAAAGTTCGAGGCAGGCGGGAGGATGCCCATATAAGGGATTTTCAGATAGAGTTTTAGCTACTGCGCCGGCGTTCGACTAACTGCTCCGGGGCAAGCTGTCAAAAATACAATCCGGGAGAGATCCGGGTCCGCCGAGGAGATTGCAGCTGTCAGCGCGACTCCAAGGGGACGGTGAAGATAGAGCGCTAGTGTTGGAGAGCCACTTAGTGTGCGAAAACGACCAGGTAAAGGGCTAAAGCTGGAATGCTATACAGGCTCGAAGACCAGCCCAGGTGCTGATCACTTCCACAGCGCGACCATGACAGGGACGGGAAGACCGTGGAGTGAGTGGACTTTGCCACGGCAGACTCTGCATGTGCCGCTATTGGCGCGCTCGACAAATGCCCCAGATATTGTTGAATCTTCAAGCGTCTGGAATGCGTCTGTGGAACCGTTAGCGGGCTATTCGTCGTCTTATTATTCATCCCAGTCGTTATCTGACTGGCTGCTTGGCCGCGTCGGACATAAAGTCTCCACTTGGTGCTGAATACAATCCCTGAAACCGGTATTAGCAGACTCTCTTTCGAGATCTCGGCTTTTCATATGACAGAGCAACGGTATGGGATAATCCGCTTACAATGACAGCTTGAGTTTTGCCCCTGAGTGAGCACTGACAGGGGGTTCGACCGGGGGATAATACTAATCCGTTAAACGGTGGTGGGCTGTCAAGAGCTCACTGCACAAACTCTGGTTGCGTACCCTGCCGACCCACACTTAGTTGACTCAGCAGCCGTGACTCAGAACTGGGAACTTGAAGCAAAAGTCTGTATCTGCTGAGTTTGAATCGCGTAGGACATGTCTGCACGAGTCAGGCACAGGTTGGACTTGGGAAGAGGGGAGGGTGGGAATCGTGTGTCTTGGGATAAGGACCAAGAGCTTTTACCGGATGGGATGGAAGTCAGATGGAGTGATGTTTCCTGGCAAGAGAGTGGAACCACGCCCTCGGGATACGCTATCCCTGTTGACAGTTCTCCGAAGAAGGAATAGTGTGACGCTGAAGGATTAGAATCATCCTGGAGGATGAGTAAGGTTGCGTTAGGTGCTGACAGCCTGCACGCGGTATTGAGTAATGGCCCTCTGCCCAGAAATCCAACAACAGCCCTACAAGGACAAAAAAGGGCGAAAAAGCTACATCTGGGATTTGCTTTTGTCCGACCTACTACTGCACCTTTTTCTGAGGAATCTCGATATTCATGCATGCCAAGCTGCGAGTCATTAAAATACGATCTCCTATCTTTTCACTTCACTCTTTCCCTTCGTCTCCAAATTCGAGAGGAGTTTTCCCACTCTAATGGACCCTGCTAAACCTTATTTGAGGCTTTGTCGACCAATTGCCAGTTCGTTTCGTAAGCTAGTTTACATTTATACTTGCATGGGATGAGTATAGTGCCCTTAGGTCTACAGACCGTTCTCGTCATCGAGCGAGCCAGGCACCGATTCATCCAGACGGACAGGCTATGAGACGAGGATATCGGGGCTTACCTACCTGGCTCTGGAGAGAGGATAGCCGTCAGACTGCCATGTATTTACTCTTTCTAGTGCAGCCCCAACCGAGTTATCAGGCAGAGACTCGACTCTCGAACCGTACTGGCTGTCCTGTTCTTCGGGGGTTGCCGCTCGGCCCAGCGGGACGGTGATTGTCTAGAGGGTTGCCGAGATCACTTACCGTAGGATTAATTCACTAGCCCAGGCTCTTTTACACCAATATTGGTCTACACGCTGTGGAAATGATAATTTGGGCGTAAATAGAAGCCATTAACGACCCAAGCTAGTTACCAGAAATTGATCATATGAATGATATTCCGATCGACACTTAGCTTGTCCTATTCGCGATCTAAGCCTTGATATTTTCGGCTCAAGATCTCGAGAGCCAGAAACTAAAAATAAAATAGAAAATAAAAATAACGAAGTGATGATCGACCTTGCTACCCCCGAACAATACCCGAGCCCTACTGCGACCAGCATACCCCTAATGAGTCCCTGAAGACGTCCTTGTCGCGTTGGGCATTGGAAAGTCGGCTTTATCGATAACTTTAAAAGGATATTCCGCTACAAGAGATTATATAGACAGGCATTCCATGTTCACAGCATATCCGATAGACACCGAGACTGGGACGGCTTGTAGTTACGATAGGTATACGCTTACTGCTGTCGACCGCGTTATCATTTACCGTGGCAGCATGATGGGCCTTGCTTCCTATTTCTCGGCCTCTACCAAACCGTCAATTTATCCGCCTTGGGATATTAGAGCTCGTCGCCTGAGATACCTTTTTAGAACCTGAAAGTAGTTGCCTTCGTGACCTTCTTTCCTAATAGAAGAGCTCAACAGTCGGGGAAACTGTAAGGCTTTAGATTGATGGATTAGTTGATGATCATAGAATTGAGGTGGTAAAGGTAGGGCTGGACGGGAGAGCAGTGATTTGGTCAGGCAACAAGAATGACCGTTGGGCGAAAGTACGTAAATACATTTAGCCCACAGCTCTGCCCGTCTTGACTGATTTCGAGACGTTTCTTCTCTCACCATTAGATCGTCCTTTACGTAACTTGAGCTACTATTCCATCTCTCCTTGGGAGCCCCCTAGAGCTTCATCATCCCAGTAGACTGCTTCTGGTCCTGTCAACGACGGATGGCGCCCCCACTGCAGTCAATGGCATATGGCTGGTGCGAGGCATCACTGAGCAACCGTAACCTGACTGACTGCCTTGAATTGCTAATGACAGCTCCCACACAGACGGGATCATTTGACATTCTGATCTCAGCCGCGCCTATAGATGGCCTGCGCAATGGACTGATATGGTTACTTGTTCACCGACATTTGCCATAATGAACGCCCAAGCCTGCGGTGAATCAAGCGCTGGGCAGCCTCATGGAACGTCCTTCCTTTGTTCTCTATTCTCGCCTTCCCCCAAGGGACTGTTGTTGGCTGGATTACCGGATGTTTTCTTCTTTATTAGGTGGAACAATGGGAATAGAGCGACATAACTTGATGTTTTTGTTACTCTTGACTATTAATGCCGGCTGCGTATGTCTCCTGAGCCTGCGGAGTAGTTAGCTTGATTTCAGCATACAAATCCGTTGAGGAAGGCTTAGACGTAGATCTGGGTGCGATTATACAGGGCTGGAAGTGTCGTGCACTGCACAGCTGGTAACCTACACTGTAATCTAAAAGTTGACTGTAATAGACGCTTTATCATCTGCGGGACCGACTTTCTAGGAACTTGGTTATAAACAGAGCTATCAGACATAATCAGTACGTAAAGCCAGCACTATACAAAGGTTTCTGGATTGTGAATTTTAGTTATGATGATGAATTGTTGTTATACGATAACAAGCCAGTATTGACACTACGACTACATTTTACCACCAGTTCTTCTTTGAACCCAGCCGTGGCCTTGCAGCCCTGATTGTCACTTCTAAGGCACGAGGGGATTCGACGTCGGCAGCATCTAAGCTTCCACGCGCCAAATGATCCTGCAGCACGGAACCCTTCTTACTTGTACTAGGCCAACAAATATCACGACGGATGATTACAACCAGAGACAGATGGTGAACCAAATAATCTTCCAAATAGGGTACTGCTTGTCGACAACCATGCTCGGCATCGCGCCAACCTTGGGCCTCACCTAAAGCGCGGATCATCACTCTAATTAGCCATATAGTACGAGAATGTATACTGAGGCTTGTGAGAGAGATGGGCAAAGTCGTATAGCAGTAGGGTTGAAAACTGGCAGCCATCACCTGTTTTTAGCATTTTTGAAGCTGCGTGCCAGCTGATCAGAAGCGTGTGGGTGACCACTTGCGAGTCCAGCTGCTGTATGTATTTCTTGAACCCTCGGGACTAGAGCCAAAGAATGCCTTAAGCAGCTTCTCTTCTTTAGAGCACACCGTCAACAAACTTGGCTATTCAAGACGTCCTCGGCAAGAGAAACGCTCCCCAGAATAGAGAAAGGCAACAATAAATTGCCAGGCGAAGAAAGAAAGAAAAAGGGGAAAATCTTGGATAATTGCAGGATATAATCAGAGGAAGTCATTGTGACTGGAGAAGACAGAACACCGATAGAAAAATGAGACTTCCTTGTGCCCTTGTGTTTTCGGTGAGCACTAGGCTTGAAATAGAATGTCTAGAACAGTCCACACCGTGCTAGAGCTATCCCCTTATTATTGGCAGTTATGTACCGAAAATATCAGGGAGCCGCCATGCTGACAATGGTTATACAATCTCATGGCAAGTCATAGCAGCAAGTCAAAGAAGTCTCTGCCTGTCTGGATTATAGACACACCCAAAATGTCCTTTTGACATTGACAACATGGTTCAAACCCTAATCTTAAATTCATGCGAAGCCTGATCTGGCTGGTGACTGGAGAAGGGGGGATTTTGCTGAAAAAATGGGTTCGTATCAAATCTGTAATTGTAACGGAATCTTGGTATTTCATATGTCATGCCGAGAATATTGCCCTAGCCACCGCTCCCATTAAACATATATCGGATTTCACGTGCGGAGAGTCTACCAGCAGGTGGATGATGGGTGCAGCCAGCACGGGTACGTCTCCAAGCAAGCTAAACGCCTTGAATCCAGCTCGTATGTGGAGTGGGGATTTTTGACGACCAGATGTTTACAATTTCCCGAATAAGCCCAATTCAGGGTAGAGGTCGCAGAAAAACGCACCACAACCGCCAACGCCGCCGAGATAATCTGCTTGACCCTGCTTTTGAGGGCGTATCAGATACCGCAGCGCCTTGGCAACATACCAGCCTTATGACCGGCTGGAATTGCTACTTGCAGCCAGGCCGTAGTAGACAGTATATCATCTCCAGTAATCGCCAGGATCTTGCGGCTGGGTCCGAGCCAGTTTTCGATGGGGGCACGTCAATCTCACATCGATAGTTATCATAGAAGTCAGTACGTGTACGTCAAACTCAAGCGAGCCAACTCTGTTTCGATGGCAAACCAAGAATCATCCACGCTGGTCGGTTGTCTAATCGATGTGTCGGGATCGATGCGGAAGGTGCTCGAGACAGGGCGGTCTGATGGGCGCGCGGTTGATCGCTTCCATGCCGTGCTGGACGCAGCCCTTGACATTGCCCGCAAGGAGCAACAAGTTGAACCCAGGGCTAAAATGTTTGTGGGCGCAAGTGGACTCGATCGCCAGGACGGTTATCCTTCAACTGTGGATCTCTGCGGCATTGTTGAAGCTCTTCTTGAAGAGAATGATCAAGATGATCGCAGCGGCCATGATTTGATCATCGAGATCGCGAATCGGAACAACCTAACCCATATAACAGAGTACATCCGGAACATGCTTACAGATAGTGTAGCGCGCATTGTCCACGCGTGCCTTCGTCGATGTCCGGAGCAAATTGAAGAGTTCAAAGACGCAATACCAAGTGCGGCTGAAATTCGGAAGTCCCAGGAGACGAAATATGGATCAACGTTGGGTAGCGGCGCCTTGGTGATTGCTGGTGGGTCTGTATTATGCGGTCCATTAGGGGGCTTATTTGGCGCTGCTCTGACAGGGTTGGCAGCAATGGGTGCCGATGCATATGAAGACCAGGTAGTCGACTCCTCAGAGGGTCTGCAGCTCGCGCGCCGCATTTGCAGGGAGTGGTTCCGAGACTTTCTGGACTTCGTCCCTCGGCCAGTGAGTGACGTGGTATGATTGTTGCAACTGCTTCAGCAGCGTTCCACAGGAGCTCGCCAGTGGCTATCTGTTGAAGAGCTCGTGTACGGTGACACCCCAATGCGTGAGGCTCTGAGCCGGTCATTATCCGTATTCCAAGCGAATTCCAATTGTGACGAGCGAGTTCTCGTGCTAATGTCAGATGACCATGCAACAGACGGTGATCCTGGCGAGATCGCTACTGAGCTGCATTCGGAGGATGTCGCTGTGGCATGTGTGTACCTGACGAGCGATCATGACATTGCTCAACGACGCTTATACGATAAACCAGCCTACTCTTGGGATAAGGGTCGGCGTACACTCTTCAACATAGCGTCCAAGGTTACTGCCAAAAATCACCCTATTCAGGTCTTGATGTCGATGGGATGGCAAATTCCGTGCTCTGGGGAAGTTGACTTGTATGTCTCCGTCTGTACTGAGACCGCAGTTAAAGAATTCTGCTCGCTGCTGGTATCGGCGCATCTTGGGTCCACGGACGCGCTGCCGGACGATTATATCCAGGACGAGCATGCAATTACTTGCAAGAACCCATTAGAACAGGGCAGTTCCGCAACTTGCTATGCGCATGCCGCCCTGCCGTGGTACACATGGCGCTTCTACGCGTAGAGCGCAAGGAACCCTGTCCGACAATTGGAGAAAGCCGTGACAGAATTCTACATGAATTTCCCCCGGGCGATCATGGGCGTGTGGCTGAAGAGGTCCTAAACCAGGCCGTCCAGTGGTATCGCCTTCGCTACCGAGCAGTGGTCGAAATGGGGGCCCGGCAGGCAGTGCTGCAGCGGCGCCCCGTACTGACTACATTTCGCCTCTCAAAGAAAGGTCGGGCGAAATTCTCCCAACATTTCAGTCAACCTCAGAAAAGGAGATCCATGCTCACTGAGGCCAACGTGCGACCGTACCGTAAGGGTCGCGATGATGGCGGACACGCCGTCGTCTTATATGCCTGTGAACCCCACTCTTTATCATTCCTTAACTCCTGGGGCAGTGATTGGGGCACGAATGGAGGCTTTCGAGTGCAAAGTCCCGCAGTGCTCGAGATAGACGAGCCGGATTGCTTGTCTCCCGTCCGCTTTTATGACGTTTTCTGGTACGAAAGTGACCTAACTCCAAGCGAGCGAGCGGCCTACGACGCAAAAGCGGAAGAGAATCTCCGCACCTATACAACATATCACCCGAGCCTCCTTGAACTTGAGGCGATGTGCCCACTCGGCCAAAGGATCTCATTGATCTCAGACTTCAGCGGCAACGCACGTGAGGCGAAATGTCCACGTTGTTTATTCTCATTCGTCCCGCAGCCTGGGAACCTTCTTCAAGTGCTGTATGCCCGTGCAGGCTTAGGCACGTAGAATTGTAAGTACGCGTCTGAACATAACAGGTCGTTCCTTGTCGGAGTTCAATATTCCTTCCCCCTGTTCATCCCCGCTCCCCTTAGATGACTCTAATTGGGTTCCGACCAACCTGTCAGCTGCGTGCGTGCATCGACTAGCCACCAGCTCCCATAGAAGGTCTAGAGGAGCGCGTTTGTTCTAAAATAACAGAAAGTAGTAAAATATATCACCATCCCCTATCGTTTTGTCTTGCATCATGTTTTATCATGTCGCTTAATGCCGAAGGAGGGTGTTCTCGGGCTCAATATAATCAGCCGTAGACAGGCTTACCTATTCCCTCTCATAAGTTCACAAAATTTCAATTGGCAATTTGAACTGCTTTTAAAGAGTTTCCCGCACATTAGTCGAGATATCGTATATAGTGTAAGACTCTGCTTCATGAGAACGGGCCCCATGATGCAATAACAGAGGTTATTGAATTCAGATTTAGCACTTCATAACAGACTGTTGAAGACGGTTCTCATTGACACAAGTGACTGAGACAAACGCCTGAGTAGCGACTCCTGTATTAGAGGAGTGATGCGTGGTGGTTAGCAGGCCCTGATGGGATGAGGTCAGCTTTCTGCAGATTGGGCTATTCTGGTAATTACTGGATTATCTGGCTGTTTGCTACATGTAATATGGACAATCATTTTGTACCTACTGGGGTCAAGAAACCGTGCCAGCTCAAGTTTCGTAAGATGAAAGCACACATGGGCTTGAAGTGGTACTGCAGCGAAGTAGCTAGGCAGGGTGTATTCTTGGCCGTCATGCTATAGTTCGTCACCTTGAGATTTCGTCGGATGTGGTACCTTTCACGGCAGATACAAGCCGAATATACTGGCTAACCACTTTCAGTAAACTAGGGCTTGGGAATTAGGAATTGAAAACAACTCTATCTGCTCAAAGAATGAAAGGACATTTCGGGTCTGCCTGTAGCATAATCATGTTTCACTGCTATCAGGCATACAGACCCCGCAAATATTTGCTTTTCTGCCCCGAAATATAATGATATCTCGCACACCTTGTCCACCAAGTCCCGGCAAGGCTTAGACGGTGTATCCTTACGGCGTCGTGGTTCTTTTTGTCTTGGTGCTGGGGATAGCTGGGTTTTTTATTATAGCAAGAACCCGAGCTCTTGCAGGTATATCCTCTTCCTCCCTTCTTACCCCTCTTCCAACAGTAAAGACGCTTTTTGCAAAAGAGAAAAAGCGCCAGTCTTTTCTATCTATAACTAGCTACCCCTTGAGGTGTAGCTGGAGATCTAACCTAGCTATACTAAGGCAGTGAGCACCGCTCCCTCGTCCGTGTGGGTGTGTGGGAATCTCTGATTTGTAATCCACTTACAAGTCTCGGCGCAGTCGGTCAAGACCGGGCTCCATGATTTGTCATCTTGCGTATCGAAATGACTAATCTCGAAATCCAATCTCTGTCCTCGAGTGTTTGACTGAGCTGTCAGCCAAGCACAAATAGAACACAACACACAAACATTATGCCTTCGCGTAAAGGTCAACCTCGAACTTTGCCAAAAGCAACTGGGGCTGAGCGTCGCCAAAGGACGCGTCGTAGTCTTCCAGTTACACCGGCGGAACACCAGACTGAACCAGAAACATGGGAGCGTACAGTTGCCAGAATAGCTCAAGAGCCATTGGATTTACACGTCAAGAAATACAGAGAGTGGAAGCGTAAGCTCTAAAATTCACACTGTCGATCTCTATGATGGAAAGCGGGACTAAGCTAATCAGCCCTTTTGGTACGCGTACAGGAAATGGATCTCCCCATGACACGGCCTGTCGCGTCTGTGGAGCGACTGGCAATAGTGACCTCAAGCCTGGTCGACTCATAAATTGCCATACCTGCAGGGTAGCCTTTCATTTCATTTGCGTGCCAGACGGGAGTGAGTGGGCGACCAGGGAAGATCTTTACTGTCCGATATGCGTCAAGCGCGGTTGGGACATGTCTCCTCCAGAGCTCTCGCCGCCTGCTTCCCCTGTACCAGCTCCGGCGCCTATTGAGCGCCCGGAGGGTGTAGTGCCGATCGAACCCGCCGTTACTGCTGCTGTCCTTAGGGCAGTATCAAATACTGATTCGACCAATGGTCTCAAACAGCCGCAAGCGGCTTCAGAGGACACCTCTCTTGGTAACAGCTCAGAGCGCATTCCACAGTCACCGGCTGTGACTACACGCCCTGAAACTATGCGGCATGATGAGGACAACAACCCCGACCCAGAAGCCCCCCAACCCAAGCGCCAACGTACATCGCGGTTTGTTACTCTACCTAGCGATGTCGATGCCTCTCTCGGCGTGATCTATCGGGAGCTGGAGTCTGTTGCGTCTCTTAAACTACAGATTCAAGAGTTGCAGTACAAAGACCGACAAAGCGCGCAGATGATAAAGCTGCGCGATAATAGCATCGCAATTCTGCGGCGCGATCTCGAGAAGTACCGCGCAGATGATACTGAGCTGGCTCGGCTAAGAGACAATGCAGCACGATTTGACAAGGTGAAGAGAGAGGTGGATGAACTGAAGAGGAAGAATGAGTTGCTTGAGACGGAGTTGAGAAAGTCTAGAGAGGAAACGGCGACGGCGCAGAGACTTGTAAATGACTGGAAGGGGAAGCTTGCACAGTTACTCAATGCTTGATAGATACTTTTTCGTGTTCCTTGTCCTGATCCTTAGGTTAGCATGATACCCCTGGGCGTTTTAAAGATCTTGAGTCTTTCCAGCTCTCTCAATCAGAAATCCACTTGATAACCACATTGTGGTATAGGTATAGATACATTACATCTAGTAATAAGCAGCCGCCTATAAACCCGATGCAGAGCTCACCGTGGTCTGCCTTTAGACATGGAATATATAGTTTCTAGGATACGGCCCCTTGCCGCAGGATAGTAGGAGAAAGCTATTCTTCCTTTCGTTTCTTCCTTGGTTCCGTATTTTCTTATTTCCTTATTCTTTTCTAGATTGCTGCAGAACCGTATGCACTCACGCACAATGATTATGTAGAGAGTGCTGTCATGGTCCGTAAGGCAATAGTAATGTTGGTAGATCCCGTGACCCGGGCGAGGGATCCTGTCGACCAGAGAGGACCTCCTCTTACTAATCAATATCCAGCACCTCGCTCGTCCAATCATATGAGGCAATCACACCGCCATAGGCGGATTGCAACTATCTATATATTAACTGAATTATCTACTGATATCGAGAACATTCTTTCTTGAAGCCTTTGAAAAGGCATAAATAGCCTATACAGATTGTAGTTAGAAGAGGAGGACCCTCAAGACCTTCAATGCAATCGCTCGTTACATATATCAATCACATGACCAAATCGACGCTAGCAACCACCTCCAGAGCCGACAGTTATGAGCCCGGTCTTGCTTTAAGGACCGGGATACAGGTTTATTACCTCTTTTGTCATATCTGAAGTTATTCGTGGCCCTCCC